>NC_044245.1:149885972-149978144 GCF_003957555.1 Calypte anna
CCAGCAGTTTTCCCACCGCCTACCTCCCTATTTAGGGAGGAATGTGCTTTGCAGCCTGCTGACTCCAGCATCCTCAAGGAGGTTGGATGATACTCCCTTTCCTCCCTCAGATCCCAGGATGGGCCCTCACATTCCATTTGTGAAGGTTTTTTTTTTTGGTTTGATTTTATTTTTGGAAGCTTTAAGCTCACAGAAAGCACCTGAGATGTGGCCAAGTTGTCCCAAAATTGTCACCAACTTTGTCACAGGGGGGGTCTTGGGGATAGAAAAGAGAAACCGAAAGATATGCAGCCCAAGAGGAAGAAGAGAAAAGAAAATGTTCTAGTTCCCTGGGTGAAAAAGCTTTCCAAAAGTTGCCTTGGAATACCTTGAGGAGTCTTCCAGCCCCTCTGATGAGCCTTGGGGGTGGGGGGTCACAGCCTCCTCCTGAAAGAGATTCAGAGGGATAATCCAGGAGGGATGAGAAAGAGGGAACACAAGTGACCCCACAGCATCATCACCCCCCAAGCAATCACCCAGCCAGGCTACAATACCCATATCCCACTGATTTAACCTCTTTTTCTGCTTTTTTGGCTAGAAACCAAGAGGCTTTTCCAAACATAAATAGAACTTTGAGGTTTTAGGGGCTTAGGAACCCCCCCACCTTCCTTCCAACAACTCTAAAAAGGTTTCTTACAGAGGAAATACATGAAAATGATCCCTCCATCCCAACCACCTGCTCATTGGATGCATTGATGCTCTTGAGGACACCAACCCAGAGCACCAGAAGGGCTTGGGAAGGTTCCAAAACAAGGATGCATCAAATGACAGCTCAGGTGCATCCACACCAGCTTGGTCCTTAGAAGATGAAATGACCCCTGCATAAGATGGCAAGAGGGGAAGGGGGGGAGGAAAGCCACAGGGTGGGAAATCCAACAAAAGTGAAGAGAAGGAAGAAAAAAAATAATAAATAAAGCAAAGCATAAAGGAAATGAGGACCTATAAGAAAATGAGCTCAGAAGGGACTTGGAACCTTTCTGTGGTGGGCACCAGAAATAAAATCATAAAATAATTTGGGTTAGGAGGGAAATCTAGAGGTCACCTGGTGCAGCCCCCCTATCAGACTTGTTTGCATGATTATTTCCAAAACTAAAGTCAGAATTTTCTGTTCCTGGACGTGCAAAGCTCCATCTAAGCAGGAATTGCCTTGAAACCCATCCCAGCTTCACCCCATGCTTGCCAAGCATCAAGGCTCTCATTGGAAATTCCAACGTTGCCCTGAGTTTCTCTTTCAAAGGAAGCCAAAAACCACACAGGGATTTTTCTTGAAAGCTGCTGCTGAAAAGCTGCTGGTTAACTCATTAAGGGAGGAAAAAAAAAAAAAAAAAAAAAAAAAAAAAAAAAAAAAGCAACCAATAAACCAAAACCAACCCTACACAACCTCGAGTTAATTATAGGTTGGTTATGACAAGGTTCACTTTTGTTCCCTGGGAACACTCCTGCTCCCCAATTCACAATCCTTCAGCTGCTGTCAGAAATCAGGTTGGTTGGTTCAGCCAGCCACGATCTTAAAATAAATAAAAAAAATGAATAGAATCCCATCAGACTATAAAAATAAATAAAAACCTGCATGCAAATGCCTGGCACTCCCACTGGGAACACCAGCAATACCAGGACACCAACCACGGGCACCCTTAGGGGGTTTTCAGCTCCAATTTTATCCATCCAGGAGTTTGCTGATGTTTCAGATGCTGCTTTGGCAAGAGGGATGGAGACTTTGCCCCCTCCCCCCATGGGGAAGAAGGAAAAAAAAAATCTCTGCTGGTCTGACAGACTGAAAAGTTCAATATGGAAATGAGGGCAAAGAAAAACCTACAGGGAATCAACCAGGATGATGTTGTCTACAGGAGAGCTGGGAGAAGGCTTTGACCTGGGTATTTAGTGAGAAGATAAAGGGAAAAGGTTTTAAACTTGAGGAGAGGAGATTGAGGTTGGACATGAGGAAGAAGTTCCTTCATTTGAGGGTGGTGAGACCCTGAAACAGGTTTCCCAAGGAAGTTGTGGATGCTCCATCCCTGGAAGTGTTCAAGACCAGGTTGGATGGGGCTTGGAGCAACCTGGGCTGGTGGGAGGTGTCCCTGCCCATGCAGGGGGGGTTGGAACTGGGTGAGCTTTAAGGTCCCTTCCAACTTGAGCTGTTCTATCATTCCAGGATGAGGATGGGGATTCCAGGAATGCTCTTTAGCATCATCCTAAGAACAGCAGTGAAGCTCAAAGTCACCACAAAGGGGATGCTGCCATATTAAGGGTAACCCCAAGCACATAGTTGGGAAGTGGAGTCACCTGGGTAATGGTTCTGCCCAGAGGTGCCAGCTCAGGCTCTTGGTCCAACACCAAAATGGGACTGATGAAGAGAATTCAAGGGTTGGAGCAGCTCTGCTCTGGAGCCAGGTTGAGAGAATTGGGTTGTTCAGCCTGGAAAAAGCTCCAGGAAAACCTTTGAGCATCTTCCAGTGCCTGATGGGGCTACAGGAAAGCTGGGAAGGGACATTGGACAAGGGCAGAGAGTGACAGGAGGAGGAGGAGGAACAGCTTTAAGCTGAAAGAGAGATTGAGATTGGATATTAGGAACAAATTCTTTGCTGTGAGGGTGGGGAGACCCTGGCCCAAGTTGACCCCAGAAGCTGTGGCTGCCCCATCCCTGGAAATGTTGAAGGTTGGATGGGGCTTGGAGCAACCTGGGCTGGTGGGAGGTGTCCCTGCTCATGGCAGGGGGGTTGGAACTGGATGACCTTTAAGGTCCCTTCCAACTTGAGCTATTCTATCATTCCAGGATGAGGATGAGGATTCCAGGAATGCTCTTTAGGATCATCCTAAGAACAGCAGTGAAGCTCAAAGTCACCACAAAGGGGATGCTGCCATATTAAGGGTAACCCCAAGCACATAGTTGGGAAGTGGAGTCACCTGGGTACTGCCCAGAGGTGCCAGCTCAGGCTCTTGGTCCAACACCAAAATGGGACTGATGAAGAGAATCCAAGGGTTGGAGCAGCTCTGCTCTGGAGCCAGGTTGAGAGAATTGGGTTGTTCAGCCTGGAAAAAGCTCCAGGAAAGCCTAAGAGCATCTCCCAGTTCCTTAAGAGGCTGCAGGAAAGCTGGGAAGGGACTTTGGACAAGAGCAGAGAGTGACAGGAGGAGGAGGACCAGTTTTAAGATGAAAGATTGAGATTGGATATTAGGAAAAAAATTCTTTGCTTTGAGGGTGGAGAGACCCTGATCCAGGTTGCCCCCAGAAGCTGTGGCTGCCCCATCCCTGGAAGAGCTCAAATCCAGGTTGGATGGGGCTTGGAGCAACCTGGGCTGGTGGGAAGTGATCCTGCCCATGCAGGGGGGGTTGGAACTGGATGACCTTTAAGGTCCCTTCCAACTTGAGCTGTTCTATCATTCCAGGATGAGGATGAGGATTCCAGGAATGCTCTTTAGGATCATCCTAAGAACAGCAGTGAAGCTCAAAGTCACCACAAAGGGGATGCTGCCATATTAAGGGTAACCCCAAGCACATAGTTGGGAAGTGGAGTCACCTGGGTACTGGTTCTGCCCAGAGGTGCCAGCTCAGGCTCTTGGTCCAACACCAAAATGGGACTGATGAAGAGAATGCAAGGGTTGGAGCAGCTCTGCTCTGGAGCCAGGTTGAGAGAGTTGGGTTGTTCAGCCTGGAAAAAGCTCCAGGAAAACCTTTGAGCATCTTCCAGTTCCTTAAGAGGCTGCAGGAAAGCTGGGAAGGGACTTTGGACAAGGGCAGAGAGTGACAGGAGGAGGAGGAACAGTTTTAAGATGAAAGATTGAGATTGGGTATTAGGAAAAAAATTCTTTGCTTTGAGGGTGGAGAGACCCTGGTCCAGGTTGCCCCCAGAAGCTGTGGCTGCCCCATCCCTGGAAGAGTTCAAATCCAGGTTAGATGGGGCTTGGAGCAACCTGGGCTGGTGGGAAGTGTCCCTGTCCATGCAGGGGGTTGGATCTTAAAGATCTTTAAGGTCCCTTCCAACCCAACCCATTCAGTGCTTTAACCTCAACACCAATGGCTCTGCTAGTGGGGTACAGGAACTTCAGGATGCTCAAAGGGTCCCTTTTAGGGGCTTGCAGACAACCCCCAGTTGTAGGGCAGCATCCTGACAGCAAACCTTGAGTGTTTCTTAGTCCTTCCCTGCAGAGACCACCACGTACCAACCCAGGTGCAGTTTTCTCCTCCACTTGGATCCCATCCTGCAGGATTGGGCTGAGACCTTTCCCTTCTGCTGCTTCTTGCTTCAGAGAGCTTCTTGGACAAAAAAGGAAGGAGACAAGAGAAGGAACACAAGTTTTTCCCAATTAAAAACCAACTTTTTGATAATCCAATCAAGTGAAGGTGAGCAGAGTTGGATGCAGCTCTCCCATGGAGAATTCTGGAGTCAACCCAGATGGTTGGGTAAAACTTCACTGATACCAACTCCTTGGTTGCCACCACCAAGCTCCCAAAAATCAACCATGGGGTTACCTGCTGATGATGTTCTCCTGCAGTGGTTTCTCCTTGATCTTTGATGGGTTCTTCTTCTTCTTCTTCTCTTTTACCTCAGGGGGCTTCCCATGCAGAGGTGTAAGAGAAAAAAAGGAAATTCATGGAGTGACTTTGCTGCCCACAAAACTTTGGGGACAAGTCACAAGGGGTCATGTCCAAGCCCAGGCATGGAGAGGGCTGGTTGCTACCTCCACTGTGCATGGAATTTCCTCTGGTTCCTTCTTCACAGCCTTCCTCCTGGCCACCTTCATCACCTTTTGCTCCTCTTCTGAATCACTCTTTCTCTTCCTGGGGACAAGAACAAATTTGGCCCATCAAGACCAAGCAGGCAAAGCCTGCAGCAAACCCCTTGGGGATGGAAATAAGCCATGGTGGGATGCTCCCAGAAATAAAATTTGAAAGGAATTTCCCTGCTGACCCTTTTAGGGTTGAGCTGCCCAACAGAGGGTCAAAACAACACCCTGGAGGTCCCCAAAAATCCCCTGCTACATCCTATGGTACTTACCTGCAGGTGTTGTTCTTCATCCCCCTTGCCTTGGAGATTCCCATGGCTCTGTCACCTCCTACAACTTCCAGCTGTGACAGGAGGTTAGGGCAATGTCCCCAAGGATGGCCCCTGCAGTGAGATGGGAATGGGGGATGACCAAGAGCATCCCAGCTTTGCTTTTAGAAGAAACCCCAAAAGATCTTCAGCTCCTCAGCTCAACCCTGAGGTCTGCAGCCACCCTTGGGGTTCAGCTGAATTTTAACAAGGCCCCAAGTAAAATATCAGATGGAAAATAAGCCTTGAGCCCATTCCCTGAGCTGCTGGCAGAGGTGGAAAAAAGAAAATTACTGCTAAAATAAAAAGAAACCTTTCCCAGATAACATAAGAACACACAGGTCCATGTAGAGAGAGGAGGTTTGTTTGCTAGAGGGGGTTTGAACCCAAGTTCTTCAGACATTACCCAGGACCCAGTTACATCCCCAAAGCCACCAAGATGGAAAAAAAAAAACCCTTAAAAGACAGCAAAAAGAGCAAAATTGAGATATTGACTCCCCCCCAACAAGAGGAAGCAGCTGAACTCCTTTCATAGCTGGAAAAATCAAACCTTCCCTTCTCCCCCCTTCCCAAATCACTGCTCCCCCTCTGGAAACTCAAAGCCTCAGAGAATGCAAGAATTAATTCATCTTTAAATTAAATATCATTAATTGAAATAAATAACTATTTATATAATTCAATATTATCTGAAGTAAATATCATCTTTAAAGGTGATACTTAAGCAATGCCATGGGGGTCCTTATCCATGAAGGACCTTCACAGTTGAAGAAAAAAATAAAATAAAAGAAAAGAACTTTCTGAGGATCAGTTAGAGAACACCACAAAATGTCCTGCAAACTTCTCAAGGAGTAGAAAACACATCCCAGATTTTTCCAGCCTTTACCCTGCCACCAGCACTTGGAGCTGACATAGGACCAGACTCTCAGCACAGGGGCACCTGGTGACTCCAAAACCCCCCAGAGAGAAGAAGACCTCACCCCTTCTCCACCTGCTTCCTTCAAGGAAAAAAACCCCTCTCCAGGCAGCTTACTTATTGAAAAACTCCCTCAAGCCTGATTGGAGCCTCCCAGCCCAAAATGCACCTTGGGAAATGAAGTTTTGGCCCAGAATCTGGATTATGAGTAGAACCTCAACACCTCCTTACTGCTGGAAAGAAAATGCTTTGCAGTGGCCAGGTGTGATGTTACCTCCAGGAAAAACCCTCTCATGCAATTATTTGATGAAATCACACCCCAAATCCACCCTTTCTCAGCTGTTTCTTACCCATCAGAGCCTCTTAGGTAAGTTTGGAAAGGTCTTGGAGCCCAGGCACTGGGTGGAGAAGCCAAACCCTACAAAATGCTGCATGCTGGGGCCCATAACCCCCCTCCTGAAGGATTCAGCTGTCCCCACCCTTCTCCATCACCCCCTATTCATGCAGGTGGTTCTATTGCTTTCACCTGCTCTGTGGTCATCAAGGGCCTCAGTGCAGCTGAGCCTCAAAACAAACTTAACCCCTGAATCATGGAATTGGGTTGGTTTGGAAGGAACCTTAAAGATTATCCCATCCCAATCCCCGTCCCATGGACAGGGACACCTCCAACCAGTCCAGGTTGCTCCAAGCCCCATCCAAACTGGATTTGAACACTTCCAGGGATGGGGCAGCCACAGCTTCTCTGGGCAACCTGTTCCAGGGTCTCCCCACCCTCAAAATAAAGAATTTCTTCCTAATGTCCAACTTAAATCTACATTTTTCCAGCTTAAAAACCATTACCCCTTGTAGGGAAGAACAACCCCATGCACCAGTACAGGTTAGGGCCTGGCCTGCTGGAAATCCCTGGAAAAAGGGCTCTGTGGAAAAAAAACTGGAAAAAGCCCTGGGAGGAGTCCTGGTGGACAAGAGGATGAGCATGGGCTAGTAATGTGTCCTTGTGGGCAACAAGGCCAATGGGCACCTGGGGGGCATCAAGGATGGTGGGGCCAGCAGGTTGAGGGAGGTTCTGCTCCTTCTCTCTCCTGGTGAGGCCACATCTGGAGAACTGTGTCCAGTTCTGGGCTTCCCAGTTCAGGATAAGGAATTAGTGGAGAGAGTCCAGCACAGAGCCACTGAGATGCTGAGGGCAGTGGAGCAGCAACCATGGAAGGAAAAGTCTGAGCTGGGGCTGTTCAACCTGGAGAAGAGAAGACTGAGAGGGGAGCTCATCAAAGTTTTGGGAATATCTAAAGGGTGGGTGTCAGGAGGATGGGATCAGACTCTTGCCAACCATGTCCAGTGAAAGGAAAAGGAACAGGGGTTACAAACTGGAACACAAGATGTTCAATTAAAACATAAAGAAGAGCTTATTTGTTTATTTATTTTATCCATCTATCTAATTATCTAATCTATCCTGTTTAATCTTATTCCTATTATTTAGGAATAACAGCACTGGAACAGGCTGCCCAGAGAGGTGATGGATTCTCCATCTCTGGAGACATTCTCCAGCAGGTATTTTGGACTAAATGATCTTCAGGGGTTCCTTCCAACCCCTGAAATTCTGTGACTCCTTTTAGTATTTCTAGACTCAAGCTTTTTGGGACCCAATGTGAGTGAAGAGCCTGCTCTGAGCTGGAGCTTCTTGGATTCTCTCCTGGTGAGGCCACACCTGGAGAACTGTGTCCAGGTCTGGGCTTCCCAGTTCAGGATAAGGATAAGGAATTACTGGAGAGAGTCCAGCACAGAGCCACTGAGATGCTGAGGGCAGTGGAGCAGCAACCATGGAAGGAAAAGTCTGAGCTGGGGTTGTTCAACCTGGAGAAGAGAAGACTGAGAGGGGAGCTCATCAAAGTTTTGGGAATATCTAAAGGGTGGGTGTCAGGAGGATGGGATCAGACTCTTGTCAACCATGTCCAGTGAAAGGAAAAGGAACAGGGGTTACAAACTGGAACACAAGGTGTTCAATTAAAACATAAAGAAGAGCTTATTTGTTTATTTATTTTATCTATCTAATTATCTAATCTATCCTGTTTAATCTTATTCCTATTATTTAGGAATAACAGCACTGGAACAGGCTGCCCAGAGAGCTGATGGATTCTCCATCTCTGGAGACATTCTCCAGCAGGGATTTTGGACTAAATGATCTTCAGGGGTCCCTTCCAACCCCTAAAATTCTGTGACTCTTTTTAGTATCTCTAGACTCAAGCTTTTTGGGACCCAATGTGAGTGAAGAGCCTGCTCTGAGCTGGAGCTTCTTGGATTCTCTCCTGGTGAGGCCACACCTGGAGAACTGTGTCCAGGTCTGGGCTTCCCAGTTCAAGATAAGGAGCTAGTGGAGAGAGTCCAGCACAGAGCCACTGAGATGCTAAATTACAGAATAATTTGGGTTGGAAGAGACTTGTGAAGGGATGATGGAGACTGGAGCATCTCCCATGGGAGCAAGGCTGAGGGAGTTGGATCTGTTCAACCTGGAGGAGGCTGAGAGGGAATCTCATCAGGGAGAAGGGATCTCAGCTTTGAACACTTCTAGGGATGGAGCAGCCACAGCTTCTCTGGGCAACCTGGGCCAGGGTCTCACCACCCTCACAACAAAGAATTTCTTCCTAAGATCTCAATTCACCCTTTTTCAGTTTGAAGCTCTTCCCCCTCATCCCATCCCTCCAGAACCTTGTCCAAAATCCCTTCCCAGCTTTTCTGGAGCCCCTTAAGATGCTGGAAGGTTGCTCTAAAGTATCTCTGGAGTCTTCTCCAAGCTGAACAACACCAACTCTTGACTTGTCTGAGGGTTGGGAGCTGCTTCTCCTGAAGCCCAGGCAAGGTAGAGAAGAGCAAAGAGAGGTGAAGGCTCTCCTGGTGCTGTCCCTGACTTCTGCAGGGACTTGAGTGAGTTGTTCAGGGTTACTGAGAAGCTTTGGGTTGGGTTGGAGGGAGCTGGGATTTTCTGGGAAGAAACCACATCTTTGTGTGTTCTTAAAGAAGTCAAAGAATTTCAGAATGGGTTGGATGGGACCTTAATGATCATCTGGTCCCAACAATCCTGCATGGCCATGGACACCTCCAACTAAACCAGGTTTCTCCAAACCCCATCCAACCTTCAGCACTTCCAAGGATGGGGCATCCACAGCTTCTCTGGGCAACCTGGGCCAGGGTCTCACCAGCCTCACAGGAAAGAATTTCTTCCTAATGCCCAACCTAAATCTTCCTGCTTTCAGTTTGACACCATTACCTCTCTCTCCAGCTTTCCTGGAGCCCCTTCAGGCACTGGAAGATGCTCTAAGGTTCCCCTCTAAGGTTCAACCTTCTCCTCTCCAGGCTGAACAACCCCAACTCTCAGACTGACTTCAGACCAGAGCTTCTCCAGCCCTCCCAGTATCCCCATAGCTTCCTCTGGACTCACTCCAACAGCTTCATGTCTTTCTTGGGTTGGGGACCCCAGACCTGAACCCAGCACTCCAGAAGGGTCTCACCAGAGTGGAGAAGAGGGGGATAAACACCTCCCTGTCCCTGGTGGGGATGCTGCTGGGGATGCAGGCCAGGCCATGGTTGGTTTCTGGGCTGGCAGTGGACATTGCTGGTTCATGTTGAGCTTCTCCTCAGCCAACACCCCCCAAGTCCTTCTCAACCATTCTGCTGCAAGAAGAGCAGATAGGAAGCAGCTGGTGCCAAAGGGACCACAGAAGCTTTGAGCAGCATGAAGAAGCATGAGCATGAGCTTGAGTTTGGAGGGAAAAAAATGCGTTGTCTGCTGGTATCATAAAATCAGAGAATTTTCAGGGTTGGAAGGGAACATAAAGATCATCTCATTCCAACCCCCCCGCCATGGGCAGGGACACCTCCCACCAGATCAGGTTGTTCCAAGCCCCATCCAGCCTGGCCTTAAAATTTCCAGGGATGGATGGAGCTTCCACCACCTCTCTGGGCAACCTGTGCCAGGGTCTCACCACCCTCATGGTGAAGAACTTCTTCCTAACTTCCAATCTAAATCTCCCCTCCTCTCATTTGAATCCATTCCCCCATGTCCTATCACTGCCTGACAGCCTAAAAAATCCCTCCCCAGCTTTCCTGTAGCCCCTTCAGATCCTGGAAGGCTCCAATAAGGTCTCCTCAGAGCCTTCTCCTCTCCAGACTGAATAACCCCAACTCTCTCACTCTGTCCTCACGGGAGAGGTGCTCCAGCCCCCGATCATCCTCATGACCCTTCTCTGGACATGTTCCATCATGTCCATGTTTTTCTTGTAAGAGGAGCTCCAGAAGTGGACACAGGGTCAACCTAGCATCATAAATTGACTTGGAAGGGACCATAAAGATCATCCAGTTCCAACCCCTCTGCCATGGGCAGGGACACCTCCCACCAGATCAGGTTGCTCAGAGCCCCATCCAACCTGGCCTTAAAAACTTCCAGGGATAGATGGAGCTTCCACCACCTCTCTGGGCAACCTGTGCCAGGGTCTCACCACTCTCATGGGGAAGAACTTCTTCCTAATTTCCAATCTAAATTGGAGTTTGAATCCATTCCCCCATGTCCTATCACTCCCTGACATCCTAAAAAATCCCTTCCCAGCTTTCATGTAGCCCCTTCAGATCCTGGAAGGCTCCAATAAGGTCTCCTCAGAGCCTTCTCCTCTCCAGACTGAATAACCCCAACTCTCTCAGTCTGTCCTCACAGGAGAGGTGCTCCAGCCCTCTGAGCATCCTCATGACCCTTCTCTGGACATGTTCCATCATGTCCATGTTTTTCTTGTAAGAGGAGCTCCAGAAGTGGACACAGGGTCAACCTAGCATCATAAATTGACTTGGAAGGGACCATAAAGATCATCCAGTTCCAACCCCTCTGCCATGGGCAGGGACACCTCCCACCAGATCAGGTTGCTCAGAGCCCCATCCAGTCTGGCCTTAAAAGCTTCCAGGGATGGATGGGGCTTCCACCACCTCTCTGGGCAACCTGTGCCAGGGTCTCAACACCCTCATGGTGAAGAACTTCTTCCTAACTTCCAATCTAAGTCTCCCCTCCTCTAGTTTCAATTCATTCCCACATGTCCTATCACTGCCTGACATCCTAAAAAAATCCCTCCCCAGCTTTCCTGTAGCCCCTTCAGATATATGAAGGTTTCTATGAGGTCTCCTCAGAGCCTCTCCAGACTGAATAACCCCAACTCTCTCAGTCTGTCCTCACAGGAGAGGTGCTCCAGCCCTCTGATCATCCTCGTGGATCTTCTCCGGACATGTTCCATCATATCCACGTCTTTCTTGTAAGATGAGTTCCAGAAGTGGCCACAGGGTCAATCTAGCATCATAAATTGACTTGGAAGGGACCTTTAAGATCATTTCATTCCTTCCATGGGCCTTCCACTTCCCCTGGTGATATCCCAAACCCCAGTGAGTAGCGGGGCCACCACGTTCCCTTGGGAAGGTCCCTCCCGGTTCGCGGCTGGGAGCGGAAACCTCCGGAGGCAGAGCTGGCTCTGGGAAAACCTCTTTGATCCCTGGTTGCACCACCCGGGGTAAAAAAAGCATCCAAGCCACCTTTCTTGCTGGATGAGTAAAAAGTTGTCAAGGGCTGGGAGCCGGCCCCAGGGCAGGGAGCAGAGCTGGAAGACTTCGTGTCAGGGCTTGTTGGCTCTTGGCAGCTTTCTGCCACACCAGGGATTGGAGTAGTTTTGATTTTCTTCTCTTTTCACCCTGGATCCAATCTGGATTTATTCAGCCTTGATGTTTGCTGAAGGTTTCTTCCAGGTTTTTCACACCCGTTGGTATTTCCATGGTTGGAAGTGATGGGATTTGGAGGGTGGGGTGAAGTCTGTCCTGACCTAAACCATCTCTGGTTTCCCTGTGTCCAAGCATAACCTGGGTCAAACATGAATTATTAGGATGATTTTTCTGTGTTTTGCTTTCTGCCACACCAGGGACTGGAGTAGTTTTGATTTTCTTCTCTTTTCACCCTGGATCCAATCTGGATTTATTCAGCCTTGATGTTTGGTGAAGGTTTCTTCCAGGTTTTTCACACCAGTTGGGATTTCTGTGGCTGGAAACAATGGGATTTGGAGATTGGGGGAGTTGGGTGAAATCTGTCCTGACCTAAACCATCTCTGGTTTTCCTCTGTACAAGCATAACCCGGGTCAAACATGAATTATTAGGATGATTTTTCTGTGTTTTGCTTTCTGCCACACCAGGGACTGGAGTAGTTTTGATTTTCTTCTCTTTTCACCCTGGATCCAATCTGGATTTATTCAGCCTTGATGTTTGCTGAAGGTTTCTTCCAAGCTTTTCACACCAGTTGGGATTTCCATGGTTGGAAGTGATGGGATTTGGAGACTGGGGAAATTGGGTGAAGTCTGTCCTGACCTAAACCATCTCTGGTTTTCCTATATCCAAGCATAACCTGGGTCAAACATGAATTATTAGGATGATTTTTCTGTGTTTTGCTTTCTGCCACACCAGGAACTGAAGTAGTCTTGATTTTCTTCTCTTTTCACCCTGGATCCAATCTGGATTTATTCAGCCCTGATGTTTGCTGAAGGTTTCTTCCAAGCTTTTCACACCCATTGGGATTTCCATGGTTGGAAGTGATGGGATTTGGAGATTGGGGAAGTTGGATGAAATCTGTCCTGACCTAAACCATCTCTGGTTTCCCTATATCCAAGCATAACCCAGGTCAAACATGAATTATTAGAATGATTTTTCTGTGTTTTGCTTTCTGCCACACCAGGGAGTGAAATAGTTCTGATTTTCTTCTCTTTTCACCCTGGATCCAATCTGGATTTATTCAGCCCTGATGTTTGCTGAAGGTTTCTTCCAAGCTTTTCACACCCATTGGGATTTCCATGGTTGGAATTGATGGGATTTGGAGATTGGAGGAGTTGGGTGAAATCTGTCCTGACCTAAACCATCTCTGGTTTTCCTGTGTCCAAGCATAACCTGGGTCAAACATGAATTATTAGGATGATTTTTCTGTGTTTTGCTTTCTGCCACACCAGGGACTGGAGTAGGGACTGGAATATCTTTCATTTTCTTCTCTTTTCACCCTGGATCCAATCTGGATTTATTCAGCCCTGGTGTTTGCTGAAGGTTTCTTCCAAGTTTTTCACACCCGTTGGGATATCCATGGTTGGAAGTGATGGGATTTGGAGGGTGGGGTGAAGTCTGTCCTGACCTAAACCATCTCTGGTTTCCCTGTGTCCAAGCATAACCTGGGTCAAACATGAATTATTAGGATGATTATTCTGTGTTTTGCTTTCTGCCACACCAGGGACTGGAGTAGTTTTGGTTTTCTTCTCTTTTCTCCCTGGATCCAATCTGGATTTATTCAACCCTGATGTTTGCTGAAGGTTTCTTCCAAGCTTTTCACACCCATTGGGACTTCCATGGTTGGAATTGATGGGATTTGGAGAGTGGGGGAGTTGGGTGAAATCTGTCCTGACCTAAACCATCTCTGGTTTTCCTGTGTCCAAGCATAACCTGGGTCAAACATGAATTATTAGGATGATTTTTCTGTGTTTTGCTTTCTGCCACACCAGGGACTGGAGTAAGGACTGGAATAGTTTTGGTTCTCTTCTCTTTTCACCCTGGATCCAATCTGGATTTATTCAGCCTTGATGTTTGCTGAAGGTTTCTTCCAGGTTTTTCACACCCATTGGGATTTCCATGGTTGGAAGTGATGGGATTTGGAGATTGGGGGAGTTGGGTGAAGTCTGTCCTGACCTAAACCATCTCTGGTTTCCCTATATCCAAGCATAACCTGAGTTAAAGATGAATTATTAGGATGATTTTCCTGTGTTTTGCTTTCTGCCACACCAGGAACTGGAGTAGTTTTGGTTTTCTTCTCTTTTCACCCTGGATCCAATCTGGATTTATTCAACCCTGATATCTGGTGAAGGTTTCTTCCAGGTTTTTCACACCCTTTGGGATTTCCATGGTTGGAAGTGATGGGATTTGGAGGGTGGGGTGAAGTCTGTCCTGACCTAAACCATCTCTGGTTTCCCTATATCCAAGCATAACCTGGGTCAAGCATGAATTATTAGGATGATTTTTCTGTGTTTTTCTTTATTTTCCTTTTGTGGACATTGCCAGATGGGAGAAATGATGGAAAATGTGGATCACCAAAGGCATCTGGTTCATCTTTTGGGGAAAACCAGACTGGAAATGGGGTCTTTAGTGACACCAAAGTGAAGTCTTGAGGGCCACGTCTAGAGAAAACCAACCAAATTGGTGAAGGGGATGGAGCACAAGTCTTAGGAGGATCAACTGAAGGAACAGGGGTTGTTTAATCAAGCCAAGAGGAACCTTCTTGATCTCTACAAGTACCCAAAAGGAGGTTGTAGGGAAGTGGAGGTCACTGTCTCCTCCCATCCCATCTCCATCGGATGAGGGGAAATGGCCTCAGGTTGTACCAGTCTGAAAGTGGTGGAGTCACCACCCTTGGAGGTGTCCAAAAAAAAAGAAATGTGTGGATGTGGCACTTTAATTGGTTTGATTGGTGTGGAGGTGTTGGGCTGATGGTTGGAATCAATGATTTTAGAGGACTTTTCCAGCCTTCATGATTCTATGTCTAGGAGAATCATAGAATCATAGAATCATAGAATTAGCCGGGTTGGAAGGGACCTCAGAGATCATCTAGTCCAACCCTTGACCCACCGGAGCAGTTGCTAGACCATGGCACTGAGTGCCACATCCAGTCTTTTTTTAAATGTCTCCAGGGACGGAGAATCTACCACCTCACCAGGCAGTCCATTCCAATGTCTGATCACCCTCTCCGTGAAGAAATTCTTTCTAATATCTAACCTAAACCTCCCCTGGCACAACTTAAGACTGTGTCCTCTTGTCTTGTTGAAGGTCGTCTGTGAAAAGAGTCCAGTTCCCACCTCGCTACACCCTCCTTTCAGGTAGTTGTAGGCAGCAATGAGGTCTCCCCTGAGCCTCCTCTTCTTCAGGCTGAACAGCCCCAGCTCCCTCAGCCTCTCCTCATACGGCCTGTGCTCGAGTCCCTTCACCAGCCTGGTTGCCCTCCTTTGGACCTGTTCCAGGACCTCTACATCCTTCTTAAACTGAGGGGCCCAGAACTGGACACAGTACTCGAGGTGTGGCCTCACCAGGGCTGAGTACAGGGGAAGAATCACCTCCCTGGACCTGCTGGTGACGCTGTTTCTGATCCAGGCCAGGATGCCATTGGCCTTCTTGGCCACCTGGGCACACTGCTGGCTCATGTTCAGTTTCTTGTCAATGCAGACTCCCAGGTCCCTTTCTGCCTGGCTGCTCTCAGCCACTCTGTCCCCAGCCTGTAGCGCTGCAATATCCCATGAGGTGCTGCTTGACCCTGGGTTGAGGAGCAAATACCTCTTCCCACGTGCTCCCTGGTCTGAAGACAACAAATGAAACCACTTTTCTTTGCAATATTCCCCCAGAAAACCACTGGTTTCGTTCCAAATGGAGCAGTAATTCCACTTTTCTTGTCCAGCAGCTTCTTTCGGGTTGGGAAATCCAGGAGGAAGAGAAAATTCCATCTTAACATAATCCCTTCCCAAAGATCATGGGATATTCTCAAAGCCCCACCAAAGCAAAACAAACTGGAGGAGGTGGTTTTAGTGTATTAATATATTCAGGGAGTTATAAAATAAATTCCTGGATTATAAAAGGTTTAGGATTCATCAAACACATTTTTAATCTGCTGAACTTAATTAATAAAAGTGAAGCCAGACCCTGGTAATGACTGAAGGACTTCTTGCTGGTGACACGTATTGGTGACAACCTAGCAACCTCCCCACGCCATGCGTTGAAGTCTTGTGGCCATCTCAAAAACTGTCATTTTTCCATCCTTTTTTCCATATTTTTTTGTCAGAATTAACAGTTTTGTTTTGGGTTTTTTTCTTATTTTATGGAATCCTTGGAATATGGGTCACCAACATGTCACACATCTTGGTGACAACCTAGCCCAGCTTCCTCATGCCATGCATTGGGGTCTTGTGGCCATCTCAAAAATTGTCATTTTTCCATCCTTGTTTCCATACTTTTTGGTCAGAATTAACACTTTTTTATTATTATTTTATTTATTTTATGGAATCCTTGGAATGTGTGTCACCAACATGTCACACATCTTGGTGACAACCTAGCCCAGCTTCTTCATGCCATGGTTTGGGGTCTTGTGGCCATCTCAAAAATTGTCATTTTTCCATCCTTGTTTCCATATTTTTTGTCAGAATTAACAGTTTTGTTTTGGGGTTTTTTCTTATTTTATGGAGTCCTTGGAATATGGGTCACCAACATGTCACACATCTTGGTGACAACCTAGCCCAGCTTCCTCATGCCATGCATTGGGGTCTTGTGGCCATCTCAAAAATTGTCATTTTTCCATCCTTGTTTCCATACTTTTTGGTCAGAATTAACACTTTTTTATTATTATTTTATTTATTTTATGGAATCCTTGGAATGTGTGTCACCAACATGTCACACATCTTGGTGACAACCTAGCCAAGCCTCCCCATGCCATGCGTTGGAATCTTGTGGCCATCTCAAAACCTGTCATTTTTCCATCGTTCTTTCCATACTTTTTGTCAGAATTAACACTTTTTGGGGTTTTTTTCCTTATTTTATGAGAATCCTTGGAAGGAGAACCCTGCTATGGCTTAAGGAGCACCCAGGGGACACTGGGACAGCACTGGGACATCTGGCTGAGGGGGAATCTGGGCATGGGAGAGATGTGCAGGGATTGGAGATGCTGAATGGTGGAGGGCATCCAGATGTGGCAGGAGTGTCCAGGAGTTGGGGGGTAACATTGGCCAGATGTTGCTGGGTAGAGGGTCCCCAGTTGGAGGTCATCCAGATGTAGATGGAGGGGTTGAGGACGGGGTCACTGGGTTAGGGATGGGTTTGTCCAGATGTGGGTGGGAGCGGGTCCCTGGTTGGGGATGGGTCATCCAGATGTTGAGGGGAGGGGGGGTATCCTTCAGTTAGAGTTAGGGTTGTCCAGATGTGGCCGGGGGCTGTCCCTGCTTGGATGTGGGGTCATCCAGATGTGGCCAAGAGGTTGGAGGAGGTCCCTGGGGTTGTCCAGATGTGGATGGGAGGGGGTCCCTGGCTGGGGATGGAGTCATCCAGATGTGGAAAGGAGAGGGAGCATGCTCCTCAGTTAGTCAGGGTTGTCCAGATGTGGTTGGGGTCTGTCTCTGGTTGGAAATGGGGTTGTCCAGATGTGGCCAACAGGTTGTAGGAGGTCCCTGGGGTTGTCTAGATGTGGCTGGGAGGGGGTCCCTGGCTGGGGGTGTGGTCATCCAGATGTTGAGGGGAGGGGGGTATCCCTCAGTAAAGGTTGTCCAGGTGTGTCTGGGGACTGTCCCTGCAGGGTGTGGGGACATCCAGATGTGCAGGGGGTGTATGTATATGGATGGGATCCCCAATTGGAGGTGGAACGGTCCAGATGTGGACACGAGATCATCCAGATGTGCTGGGTGGGAATCCCTGATTAGAGACAGGACAATCCAGATGTGGATGAGTGCTGTCCCTGCTTGGAGGTGAGGTCATCCAGATGTGCCAGGTGGGGTATATGGGTGGAATCCCTGATTAGATGCAGGATGGTCCAGATGTGGACATGAGGTCATCCAGATGTTTTGGATGTGGTATATGGGTGGGATCCCTGATGAGAGAGGGGACAGTCCAGATGTGGCTGGGGGGCTGTCCCTGCTTGGATGGGGGATCATCCAGATGTGCAGGGTGTGTGTGTGTGTGTGTGTGTGTGATCCCTGATTAGAGGTGGAATAATCCAGATGTGTCTCGGGGGTTTCCCTGCTTGGACGTGGGGTCATCCAGATGTGCAGGGGGTTTGTGTCATCCCTGATTAGAGGTGGAATAATCCAGATGTGTCTCGGGGGTTTCCCTGCTTGGACGTGGGGTCATCCAGATGTGCAGGGGGGTTGTGTCATCCCTGATTAGAGACGGGCTGGTCCAGATGTGGATGGGGACGGAGCTTCCCCGCATCCAGATGTGGGTTCAGGGTACGGAGGGGGCGGAGCCCCTTCAGGCCCCGCCCTTCTCATGACGTCATCAGCGTTCTAATTCCCACCGTTGCCACGGGCAACACCCCCCCCCTTTCCCTCCCCTCCCCGAGCGGCTCCGTTCCTCCCCTCCCGTGTCCTCCGAACCTCTCCGTTTTCCGCCTTCCTATTGGATGGAGCCACCGCCCATCATCTCCATCCCTCTTTCCTATTGGTCACAGACACATTAAGCCCCGCCCTCCCCCTCCCTCCTTATCCCCCTCGCCGCGGAGGGGACGGAGCCGCGATCGCTTCGCAGCGGCAGCGCCCGGCGGAGGAGCCGTCGGGGGGCACCGAGGGGGTTCTGAGCCGGTACCGAGCCGGTACCGAGGGGTTCCGAGAGGGTGAGCGGGGACGACGGCAGCTCCTGAAGGGAACCCGAGGCTTAATTCACCCCAGGGAAGAAGGGGGGGGTTGGGTTTTGTGGGGTTGGAAAGGCTGTGGGGTTCGTTCCCCGATGGGGACATCTCCGTAAAGGAGTTCGGGGAGGAGGGTGTTGCCCCCTTCCCCCGACGGGGTTGGGACTGCAAAGGGGGTTTGTGGGTCCCCCCCCCCTCCACCCTCGATCTGAGGTGACTTTGAGGGGGTTTGCCCCCTCGTTTGGGGGAGCTCCCGAAAACGAAGGGGTCTCTAAGGGTTCCCCCCCCTATTTGGGTGATTCTGTGAAGGGCTTGATCCACCCCATAACTGGGGTTCTCCCCCACCCCCTTAATTTTGGGGGATGTCTGTGAGGTTAGGGCATCTTTTTCAGGGGGTCTCTCGAGTTTGCTGACCCCCTGGTTGGGGTATCTTTTCAGGGGGGGTCTGTGGGCTTTTTCCCCCCCTTGCTCCCCCTAATTTGGGGAAGTTCTGCAAGGGGTTCTGCTCCAGCTCAAAGTGAGGTGCATGAGGGTTTGCAGCATCAGAGGAGAGGGGTTTTGGGGAGGAGGGGGGTGTCAGCCCCCAGCCAGGCTATGGGTATGCTCTGAACCCCTGGAGAGCTAACCAGGAGAAGAAGAGGTCCCCTTTTTGAAGGGGGGACACACACACTGAACCCCAAGAAACCACCACGTGGGGTCAAGAGGGAGCCCCCCCAGCTGTGGGGCCACCCCTCTCAACCTGTGGATGCTGCCCCCCTGGAGATGATGCCCCCTGAGGAAGAGAGCCCAGCTGGTGGTGAGGAGGGGGACAGGGACAGTGGCCTCGTCCTCCTGCAAGCCCTGAAGAGCAGCAGCACCCGGAAGGTGAGACGCAACACTGGGGTGCCATGGGGTGGGAGACAGGGTGGCAAAACCCCCCCAGTGATGCTCTGTATCCCTGGCAAGGGGATGGTGGTCCCCATGGATGCTTCAGGACCCTCCTGGTTGGCCAAGGGGGTGTCAGGGGGCTGGATGGGGAAGGATTTGGGGTGTGATGGGTGGGTTGGAAGCAGTCCTGTAGCATCCCTGAGCAGCCCCATACAACTCTCTCAGAGCTCATCTCCCCAACTCTGCTCCTCTCTTATATCTTTTAACTCCTTTTGAGGAGTTACAACTCCTTTTAACCAAATTCTCCCATATTTTGGGTTTTTTTTTTTTCCTTCCTGCCCGTAGGGTCCAGCCAAGCCCTGCCTGTCCTTACTGTCAGAGGTCCTGAGTCAGGGTGTAGCTTCCTGGCATGCATCACCCCAGAGATGCCTTCAAGGAAACACAGTGCAACCCCAAAACCTGTGTGAGATGGGGCTGATTGTTGCCCTCCTTTCATTAGTAACAAGGAGGTGAAACCCATGAGGATTGTCCCCAAGCTGCCACCAACCCCTCTGCTTGACTTTTCCCCTCTTGGGGGAATGTCCCCCATTTTGGGGATGTCCCTTGGGCATCCATGAATTTTTCTAGGGGTGGATGAGGCTTTCCTGAGTGCCACATCCTGGGAGAAAAGATGGGCAAATTGATTTTCATTTATTTAACTCAAAAATCACCCCCAAAAAACACCCACTAAGCAAAAAAACCCAAACTTGGCCAGGCTCTGGAGCTGGTTTTTTTTTTTTAATTATTATTTTACTTTCTGATCTCCACCTCAGCTGAACAAAGAACAATCTGATCTTGAGTCACTTGAGCCTGACTACAGCTCAAGAGGTTGCAACCTTAAACCAGGTTGGAGTTTACCTAGGGCCCTGGCTAAATAGCAGGTGCTGCTTGGAAGATTAGCAGGAGGGTTTTGGGCTTCTTCCCAATTTATTCTGCACACAGACACTGGTTCCCTTGTGTGAGCACTCCCTTCACTCTGTTTGGATGGGAGCACAGAGCAGAATAACAGAGGAAAAAGTTGCAAAGGGGGGGAGAACTGGCAGGGGAAGTGCAGCATCTGTCATTGCATGATTGCTCTTTTCAATTAAAAAAATAAAAGACCTGATAGACTTCCTAAATATCATTTATTTTTATCCAGATGAAGCTATCAATATAGCCTTTTGTTGTTGTTTTGTTGGTTGGTTTTTTTTCCACCCTGTCAGCATCAGGAGCTGTAGGTGGGGCCACTTCATGGGTACTCCCTTCCAGGGGATCCCAAACACTGCTGTGATTTATTTTTTATTTCTTTTCTTTCTTTTATTTGGCTTGCTTTGCCAAGGTTCATGGACTGGAGCTGAAGATTTAATACATCTGTTTCCTGCTGGCACCTTGCCCTGGCTCTCATCATGCCCTGTGCCTCCCTGGAGCAGTTTCATGCTCCTAAAATTCAATTTCTGGGTGTAGCTTTTGCTGTTTAAACCCCCCAATTCCCTGTATTTTTATTCCATCACCTCATTTTATTATTATTTTTTTTTCCTTCCTCTGGTTTAGTCCATTAGCCAACAGTGAGGGCACTTCTCTGGGAAATTTAAAACCTTAATCCTCCACTCATTTGTTAAAAGGCTGTGTGATGTAACCATACTCTCAATAAAAGGTTTTAGAGGTTTTAGCTGGTAATGTCTCCCACAGAAAAACAGCTTTCAGCCAGAGTGCTTCATGAGATTAGTTTCATGATAGGGACTTTTATATATATATATAAAAAAGAAAATAGATGTTGAGGGAGCAAAACCATTTGGTGTGACCCACTGGTTGCTTTGTAGTAAATATTACTTTCTGAAATACCCTTTTCCAGGAAGAGAAGGAAATAATCTATTTATTTTCTTTTTAAATTAAAAGAAAAAAAAAAAGAGAATTTTAAACCCTGCTTTTGTGTGCAGAGTGGTTCTCTGGCTTTTGTTTTGCTCTCTATTCCCTGGGCTAACATTGGCTCCATCAGGGTCACTTGACCACTTGTCCTCTGCTGGCCTGTCTCAAAACCTTGTGCTTTTCAAAGAGAAATAATAATAATGCCAACTGACAGCTCTGAATCCATCAAAAAAAAAAAAAAAACCTTTTAGACCAGCGTGGTCTAAAAGAAATAAAATAAATAAAACAGTTGCTGAGAGCTTGGTGGTCCAGTGCCCCTATTTCTCCAGGAACTGCTGGATGATCCATGCACTTGGAAACATCTCTTTTTTTTGGGGGGGGGATACAAATCTTTGTTAGGAAATATTACTTCTGAGAGTGGATGAAAGTCAGAACCTGCTTTTTTTTATTATTTTTTTCAGTTCTTGGGTAAAACCTGGAGTGCTCAAGGGTGGAGGGTGCTCAGGTTTGGGGTGGGACAGTAGCTGGTGTGGCAGAGTTCCTTAAAGCCCCAGAAATAATCACCTTTAGCTGTTCCTTGTCTCCAACATTTACTCCAGAGCAAGTGTTGATATTTTGGAGCATCCCTTGATGCCAGGGGGATGAATTAGTGGTGAGCAGATACAACTTGCACTTGCCCAGCTCTCCTGGAGTTGCCCATTTCTACCTGAATTACACTTGGAGCTGATGCTCGACCCTTCTGAGCACTGAGCAGTGGTCTCCATCTCTTGGGTTTCCATCCTTGCTGGTGTTAAAGGTTTCCTGGGTGCAAGCCCTGAGGTTTCCTGGGCTTTTAGCACCTTCCTTCACGTGCCCTGGGCTTTAATTGCATCACGAGCTCAGACTGGTAGTGCTGGAAGGGTTGGTTGGGCTCTCACCTGGTGGTGGTGGGGAATTCTGTAGGAGTTCATCACCCAGTAAGCAGGAATCTCTGGAGACTCTGGACCTTTAGGATTGATTGAAAGGGAATCTAACCCAGCTTTGGAACTGCCCATGAATCATAGCCCTACCTAAAGGAGGAACTCTGGAGGAGAGGAGAATTTGCAGATGGGGTGATTGATGATGTCCAAAGGTTGCTGGGGCTCTGTCTGGGGCATGGCCCTGGTTCTTATTGGGTGTCAGGCTGAGATATCTCTGCCTTGGTTTATACCCTTGTTTGGCTTTGGCTTTAAAGGTTTGATAATCCTTTTATTCAGGCTGCCAGTGCTCTTTCTGTGTGTGTAGGAGCATCTTTTGGGAGAACTCCTGGGCTGGGAGGAGATGAGGTGGAGGTTGCCACAAGGAGCCAATCTTCAGGAAAGCTCCTACTAGGAGGTATTTAAACCCTGAGCATCCAACCTCAGGATCTGGTTGGTGTGAAGAGGGAACAAAGCATCACTGGAGAAGTCCCACAAGGGAATTCCCAATGTCTTGGCCAACAGAAGAGTTGGACCATGTCACAGAATCCCAATGTTAGGGCTTGGAAGAGACCTCAAAACATCATTGGGTTCAATCCCTCTGCCAGAGCAGGATATACCCTTCCTTTCCTGTGAGGGTGGTGAGACACTGGAAGAGGTCATCCTGAAAACTTCTGTCTGCCCAATCCCTGGAAGTGTCTCAGGTCAGGTTAGATGAGGCTTGGGCTGGTGGGAGGTGTCCCTACCCATGCAGGGAGGTTGGAACTGGATGAGCTTTAATGTCCCTTCCAACCCAAACCATT
Organism: Calypte anna; assembly: GCF_003957555.1. Lineage (NCBI taxonomy): Eukaryota > Metazoa > Chordata > Aves > Apodiformes > Trochilidae > Calypte > Calypte anna. The sequence continues at coordinate 149,908,866 of NC_044245.1, forward strand.
CTATGATTCAATGAAATCTTGATCTGTTGAGGTTAGGAGAGATCATGTGGCTCTTGTATGGTCTCCTCCAAGGCAAGCCAAGCTCCTGAGCATCTAGATTGGTCCTTCCTTTCCTTCCTTTCCCTCCTTTCCTCCCTCCTTTCCCTCCCTCCTTTCCCTCCCTCCTTTCCTCCCTTCCCTTTCCCTCCCTTCCCTTTCCCTTCCTTCCCTTTCCCTTCCTTCCTTCCTTCCTTCCTTCCTTCCTTCCTTCCTTCCTTCCTTCCTCCTTCCTTCCTTCCTTCCTTCCTTCCTTCCTTCCTTCCTTCCTTCCTTCCTTCCTTCCTTCCTTCCTTCCTTCCTTCCTTCCTTCCTTCCTTCCTTCCTTCCTTCCTTCCTTCCTTCCTTCCTTCCTTCCCTTCCTTCCTTCTTCCTTCCTTCCTTCCCTTCCCTTCCTTCCCTTCCTTCCTTCCCTTCCTTCCTTCCCTTCCTTCCCTTCCTTCCCTTCCTTCCCTTCCTTCCCTTCCTTCCCTTCCTTCCCTTCCTTCCCTTCCTTCCCTGAAGAAGGATTGAACAGTAACACTCTTGATGCTTTTTGACTCCATCCTTTAAAAGCCAGAACCTCTCTATTCCCTGGGAGGCAGAACTTATAAAATGAAAACAAAATCATCCCTCAGGCTTTAAGGAATTACCTGGAGCAGCCTGGGATGATGCTGGAGGCAGTGGAGGCTTCAGGGTATGATCATCTTTTAGTCCCTGTGCTAAATGCATGAGTTACACCCAACATATTCATGATATCCACCATCTCCTGAGCTGATCTGAGCAGTGATGATGAGCTTCATCCCACCATCAGTCCTCAGAGATGTCCCTGAGCTTTGGTTGGCCAATGTCACCTCCATTGTGAGACCAGGTCTGGGCATGTGTTGTCTGACATGGGTCTTAAAATACAGATCTTAAGGCAGATGATTTGATTTCCAACCACCCAGGTGATTCCCTCACTGAAAAAGAAGAATTACGGTGGGAAAACACCCAACTTCCCTGAAGGAGAAGCTCATGGATCTGCAGTGCTGGGTTAAGGATGTCCCCAATGTGCAAATGAAGTGACTTTAGGTTGTTCTACCCTTCTGTGGGCGTTCTCCATCTAATTGGCAATAATCCTGGACTGGTTTATGGCCAAAGCCAGTCTTGGAGGTGGCTTGGTGGGACCTATCCTTCAGCAGGTTGGCTGGGGAGCATCATCTGTGATCCAGCCAAACTCTTCATGTAGTCAGGACCTCTTCCAGCAGCACCCAGGGGAGCTACAACTAAACTCATGGAATCACAGAATGGATTGGATGGGACCTTAAAGCCCCATCCAGTTCCAACCTCCTGCTGTAGGTAGGGATACCTCCCACTACACCAGGTTGCTCCAAGCCCCATCCAACCTGGCCTTCAAGATTTCTGGGAATGGGGCAGCCACAACCCTCCTGGCCAACCTGTGCCAGTGTCTTCCCACTCTCCTAGGGAAGAATTTCCAACCTACATCTACTTTCTTCCAGTTTAAATCCATCACCTCTTGTCCTGGTGCTACTTGTCACTGCACAAAGCCCATCCCCAGCTTTTCTTAGGTCCATTTTGGGTACTGGGATGCAGCTGAAAGCTCTTGGTTGTCCTTTGGTCCTTTCATCTGCTGAAGTAGGGTAAGGACACCTCCCACTACAGCGGGTTGCTCCAAACCCCATCCAGCCTGGCCTTCAAGATTTCTGGGATTGGGGCAGCCACAACCCTCCTGGCCAACCTGTGCCAGTGTTTTCCCACTTTCCTAGGGAAGAATTTCTTCCTCATATCTAACCTACATCTACCTTCTTCCAGTTTAAATCCATCACTTCTTGTCCTGGTGCTCCTTTTACTGCACAAAGCCCATCCCCAGCTTTTTTTAGGGCCTTTTTGGGTACTGGGATGCAGCTGGAAGCTCCTTTGGTTCCTTCATCTGCTGAAGTAGGGTAAGGACACTTCCCACTACAGCAGGTTGCTCCAAACCCCATCCAACCTGGCCTTCAAGATTTCTGGGAATGGGGCAGCCACAACCCTCCTGGCCAACCTGTACCAGTGTCTTCCCACTCTCCTAGGGAAGAATTTCCAACCTACATCTACTTTCTTCCAGTTTAAATCCATCACCTCTTGTCCTGGTGCTCCTTTTCACTGCACAAAGCCCATCCCCAGCTTTTTTTAGGGCCTTTTTGGGTACTGGGATGGAGCTGAAAGCTCTTGGTTGTCCTTTGGTCCTTTCATCTGCTGAAGTTTTGCTTTGGGTTGGAGACTGAGCTCGTGTTCTTCTATCAGAAATGAGTCCCTTTGTTGTGTGGCTTTGTCCTTTGGACTTCCTGGCATCCACTTCTTCCTCCAGGTGCTAAAGGTTTGTATCTCCTTGGTGCTGGGAAGACATTTGGGCATCGGGGGGAGACCTGATGCTCTGGGTGTAGCCAGGTTTGCAAAGGACACGTGGTGATCACCTCTCCACAAACATTCCCTAAGGACTTGCTTGGAGAAGGAATCCTGACCACCCCATTGCCCTATTTAACACCCCAGATGGGTGCTCTTGAACTGGAAGAGGAGCCAAAGAGTTGCCAACCCCACTGCATCATTTTATATGAATCCCTTCAAAGATGGGGATTGTGTTAGCAGAAACCTTGACATCCCTCAAAGGGGGATGTGGGGTTTTTGGCCTCTTCTGGATGAGATCTTCTGGACATCCTTCAAAGGGGAATGTGGGGTTTTTGGCCTCCTCTGGATGAGATCTTCTGGACATCTCTCAGAGGAGGATGTGGGTTTTTTTGGCCTCCTCTGGGTGAGATCTTCTGGCTTCTTCCCTTTTTTTTGTTTTCATGGAATCCCTTCAAAGATAGGGTTTGAGTTGGTAGAAACCTTGACATATCTCAAAGGGGGATGTGGGGTTTTTGGCCTCTGGGTGAGGTCTTCTGGCCTCTTCCCTTTTTTTTTCTTTTTTCATGGAATCCCTTCAAAGATAGGGTTTGAGTTGGTAGAAACCTTGACATCCCTCAAAGGGGGTTGTGGGGTTTTTGGTCTCTGGGTGAGGTCTTCTGGCCTCTTCCCTTTTTTTTTCTTTTTTCATGGAATCCCTTCAAAGATAGGGTTGTGTTAGCAGAAACCTTGACATCCCTCAAAGGGGGATGTGGGGTTTTTGGCCTCTTCTGGATGAGATCTTCTGGACATCCTTCAAAGGGGAATGTGGGGTTTTTGGCCTCCTCTGGATGAGATCTTCTGGACATCTCTCAGAGGGGGATGTGGGTTTTTTTGGCCTCCTCTGGGTGAGATCTTCTGGCTTCTTCCCTTTTTTTTTTTTTTTCATGGAATCCCTTCAAAGATAGGGTTGAGTTGGTAGAAACCTTGACACCTCTCAAAGGGGGATTTGGGGTTTTTGGCCTCCTCTGGATGAGATCTTTTTTTTTTTTTTCATGGAATCCCTTCAAAGATAGGGTTGTGTTAGCAGAAACCTTGACATCCCTCAAAGGGGGATGTGGGGTTTTTGGCCTCTTCTGGATGAGATCTTCTGGACATCCTTCAAAGGGGAATGTGGGGTTTTTGGCCTCCTCTGGATGAGATCTTCTGGACATCTCTCAGAGGAGGATGTGGGTTTTTTTGGCCTCCTCTGGGTGAGATCTTCTGGCTTCTTCCCTTTTTTTGTTTTCATGGAATCCCTTCAAAGATAGGGTTTGAGTTGGTAGAAACCTTGACATATCTCAAAGGGGGATGTGGGGTTTTTGGCCTCTGGGTGAGGTCTTCTGGCCTCTTCCCTTTTTTTTTCTTTTTTCATGGAATCCCTTCAAAGATAGGGTTTGAGTTGGTAGAAACCTTGACATCCCTCAAAGGGGGATGTGGGGTTTTTGGCCTCCTCTGGATGAGATCTTCTGGACATCTCTCAGAGGGGGATGTGGGTTTTTTTGGCCTCCTCTGGGTGAGATCTTCTGCTTCTTCCCTTTTTTGTTTTCATGGAATCCCTTCAAAGATAGGGTTTGAGTTGGTAGAAACCTTGACATCCCTCAAAGGGGGATGTGGGGTTTTTGGCCTCTTCTGGATGAGATCTTCTGGACATCCCTCAAAGGGGGATGTGGGGTTTTTGGCCTCCTCTGGATGAGATCTTCTGGCCTCTTCCCTTTTTTTTTTTTTTTCATGGAATCCCTTCAAAGATAGGGTTGAGTTGGTAGAAACCTTGACACCTCTCAAAGGGGGATGTGAGGTTTTTGGCCTCCTCTGGGTGAGATCTTCTGGCTTCTTCCCTTTTTTTTTTTTCATGGAATCCCTTCAAAGATAGGGTTTGAGTTGGTAGAAACCTTGACATCCCTCAAAGGGGGATGTGGGGTTTTTGGCCTCCTCTGGATGAGATCTTCTGGACATCTCTCAGAGGGGGATGTGGGGTTTTTTGGCCTCCTCTGGGTGAGATCTTCTGGCTTCTTCCTTTTTTTTTTTTTTTCATGGAATCCCTTCAAAGATAGGGTTGAGTTGGTAGAAACCTTGACACCTCTCAAAGGGGGATTTGGGGTTTTTGGCCTCCTCTGGATGAGATCTTTTTTTTTTTTTTCATAGAATCCCTTCAAAGATAGGGTTTGAGTTGGAAGAAACCTTGACATCCCTTAAAGGGGGATGTAGGTTTTTCTGGCCTCCTCTGGATGAGATCTTCTGGACATCCCTCAAAGGGGGATGTGGGTTTTTTTGGCCTCCTCTGGATGAGATCTTCTGGCCTCTTCCCAAACTCATTGGGACCTTTCTGTCAGCTTTTTATGGTGAGGTTGGGATGTGATGGTATTTGGCAGATGTTTTCTGACCATAAAATTGAGCCTGGCTACAATAACACTGGCTCTAAGCCCACTTTGTCAGAGCCAATCAGCTTCAGAGCTGGACACAACTTAATTCATTTTCACAGCTTCCTTAACATACTCAGTGCAAGCTTTAAACTAGAAATCCTAAAAATATCCCCCCCCCAGAAAAAACAAAACAAAACAAAACAAAAAAACCTCCAACTTATGTCCAACCTGGCCACTTCTGAAGCACCAAACTTGATTTTCATCAATGTCCTTGGGTGGACCTCAAAGCCCAACAGGCTACTTGAAGCAACACATCTTTCTTTTGACCTTAAAAGTAAGTTGATCACAAGAGCTTGTACAAAGTAGAATTAAGCAAGGAAAATCCCTTTTATAACCAAACAGTGGGTGTAGGGTTTGGTGGTTGGTTGTTTGGGGTTTTTTTCCCTATGCTCCCTTTATATAAATCAGGTTTAATTCTGTTGCTGCTGTAGAAGTGCTGCAGTTTTGAGCTTTTGGGTGTGATTTCATAGAATCATAGAACTGGCTGGGTTGGAAGGGACCTCAGAGATCATCACGTCCAACCCTTGAACCACCGTTGCGGTTGCTAGACCATGGCACTGAGTGCCACATCCAGTCTCTTTTTAAATATCTCCAGACACGGAGAATCCACTACTTCCCTGGGCAGCCCATTCCAATGTCTGATCACCCTCTCCCTAAAGAAATTCTTTCTAATATCCAACCTAAACCTCCCCTGGCACAACTTGAGACCCTGCCCTCTTGTCTTGTTGAAAGTCGTCTGGCAAAAGAGCCCAACCCCCCCCTGGCTCCAACCTCCTTTCTGGGAGTTGTAGAGAACGATGAGGTCTCCCCTGAGCCTCCTCTTCTTTAGGCTGAACACCCCCAGCTCCCTCAGCCTCTCCTCATAGGATCTGTGCTCCAGTCCCTTCTCCAGCCTGGTTGCCTCCTTTGGACCTGCTCCAGCACCTCAATCTCCTTCCTGAACTGAGGGGCCCAGAACTGGACACAGGACTCAAGCTGTGGCCTCACCAGAGCTGAGCACAGGGGCAGAATCCCTTCCCTGGACCTGCTGGCCACGCTGTTCCTGATCCAGGCCAGGATGCCATTGGCCTTCTTGGCCACCTGGGCACACTGCTGGCTCATGTTCAGCTTCCTGGCAATCCAGACTCCCAGGTCCCTTTCTGCCACTCTGTGCCCAGCCTGGAGCTCCCCATGGGGTTGTTGTGGCCAAAGTGCAGGACCCGGCACTTGGCCTTGTTAAACCTCATCCCGTTGGAATCATCCCAACTCTCCAGTCTGAAGAAGAAGTCTCTCCAACTCTCCATTTGAAGAGGAAAAGCAAAATGTTGGTTTGATGGTCATGTTCTCTTGATTTTTCTTTTATCTCCCCTGCCTTGCTTTGGATTTCAAGGTGGGATTTCTTGCTCTCTGATGTATCACAGAATGGTTTTGGTTGGAAGGGACCTTGGAGATGATGCAGTTCCAACCCCTCTGCCATGGAAAAGGGAATCTTCCACTAAACCAGGTTTCTCCAAGCTCCATCTAACCTGGCCTTGAACAGGTTTTATTTTGGAGCTGAATTTCCTTCTTGCTCCAGTATTTGTGGAATCATCCATGTCATGGAGTGTCGGGTTGGAAGGGACCTCAAGAATCAGCTGATATTATTGGTGATGGGAGATGTCTCAGCACCCCATTGAGCTGAGATTTAAAACTCTTTGAAGTGGGGGAATCCACCACTTCCAGCCATTCCAATGTCTGACTGTCCTCAGAGGGAAAAATTTTCCTCTTGTGCCCAATCAGAATCTCCCCAGGAGCAACTTGTGCCCATTGCCCCTTGTCTTGTCCATGGGATTTCTTGTAAATTGGGAGTCTCCATCTTCTTTTTAGCCCCCCTTTAAGTTCTGGAACATCTTAATAAGGTCTCCCCTAAGCATTTCTTCTCCAGGCTGAACAAACCCAATTTTCTCAATCTCTCCTCATATGGAAGATGCTCCAGTCCTCTGATTATCCTCATGACCCTTCTTGACCTTCTCCAGCCTTTCTGCACTTTTTTTTTTTTAAGAGCAGGGACCAAAACTGAATGCAACATCTGCAGCTTCTATTGGAGAACTGCTGAGTGGGGTTGGCTGTTTCTTTTTGTCCATGCCAGCCAGGGATGATGCTTTGGGACCAAGAGCAGGTCCTCCCAAAGCTTCAATCCCATGGGTTACTGCAATTACCCAACCTCAAAAAAAGGGCAAGGAGGAAAGCAGAGCATGAGGAGATCACATAAAGTCCTTAAGGGCATTATGTCTCTTGATCCTGACTCAACATCTTCACGAGGCTCTGGTGTTACATCAGGTGCTCCAATACCTGACTTTCCAGTACTTTTTTTTTTTTTTTTTTCTCTTGGCTGAGGAGGATGGGAATTGATAAGGATCTCATTAAATCAGATGGAAAAAAAAAAAACCACCCCACGTTGTGTTCAGATGGATAGGGAGGGAGGAACCTTGAAGCTCTACAGATGGTGGACATTCCATGAGTCTCTTGGAGGGAGAAGAGAATAAAGAGGTTCTGTTGGATCTTCAGTGATCATCTGGTCCAACTGGATGACCAAGTCAGGGCTCACCCCAAATTCAAGCATCTTGTTCAGGCCATTTTCCAAATGCTTCTTCATCACTGGAAGGCTTGGGGCATCAACAGCCTCTCTAAGAAACCTGTTCCAGTGTTTGATCAGCTTCTTGGCAAAGAAATACATCCCAATGTCCACTCTAAACCTTCCCTTTTTGCAGCTTTGAGCTCTTCCCACACATCCTGGCCATGAGATCTGAGAGAGAAGAGCTCAGCTCCTTCTTCTCCAAGTCCAAGAATATCCAAATGATGTCCTGGATGTTGCTGAACCATCTTTGGTCCTCAGCTACATGAGAGCTTGCAAACCCTTCTTAGAGGGCAACTCCTTTATGATTAACAAAAAAATGATTAACTCAGGTGATCAGCAATTAGCACTTGAATTTTGCCCAAGAAAGGGAGAAGTGGGGAAGTTCCAAGTCAATTAACTCAACCCCTGAAGTGTTTTTGCAGTGGAGAGGTTTTGACACTGGTTTTTGTGGGTTTTTTGGGTTTTTTTGTTTTTTTTTTTAATATCTTGTAAAGCCATCCTGGAGTCTTGTCCTATCACTTTGCATCTCAGTGCTTTTTTTTACTTCATTTCTTCTTCCCTTGCCTCCAGAAAAGGGGGTGTTCATGGACCTTTTCTGTGGTTTTGGACAGCCCTTCCACTTGGGCCTCTTCTGTCATCTCTCTGAAGTTCTTAGAATCATAGAATCACAGAATTGGCTGGGTTGGAAGGAACCTCAGAGATCATCAAGTCCAACCCTTAAATCACCGTTGCGGTTGCTAGACCATGGCACTGAGTGCCACATCCAGTCTCTTTTGAAATATCTCCAGGGACGGAGAATCCACTACTTCAGTGGGCACTTCCAATGCTTGATCACTATCTCAGTAAAGGAATTCTTTCTAATATCCAACCTAAACCTCCCCTGGCACAACTTGAGACCCTGCCCTCTTGTCTTGTTGAAAGTCGTCTGGCAAAAGAGCCCAACCCCCCCCCTGGCTCCAACCTCCTTTCAGGGAGTTGTAGAGAGTGATGAGGTCTCCCCTGAGCCTCCTCTTCTCCAGGCTGAACACCCCCAGCTCCCTCAGCCTCTCCTCATAGGGTCTGTGCTCAAGTCCCTTCACCAGCCTGGTTGCCTCCTTTGGACCTGCTCCAGGACCTCGATATCCTTTCTGAACTGAGGGGCCCAGAACTGGACACAGGACTCAAGCTGTGGCCTCCCCAGGGCTGAGGACAGGGGCAGAATCCCTTCCCTGGACCTGCTGGCCACGCTGTTCCTGATCCAGGCCAGGATGCCATTGGCCTTCTTGGCCACCTGGGCACACTGCTGGCTCCTGTTCAGCTTCCTGGCAATCCAGACTCCCAGGTCCCTTTCTGCCACTCTGTGCCCAGCCTAGAGCTCCCCATGGGGTTGTTGTGGCTAAAGTGCAGGACCCGGCACTTGGCCGTGTTGAACCTCATCCCATTGGAATCAGCCTTTTCCTTCTGCCATTTCAACTGCTTCTTGGGGTACTCTAAATTCCTGCAGATTTATGGTCCAGCTGGAATGACTCTGATTCCTCAGTCTCCAGTCTATCAAATAGGAGCTCTGCTCTTTCCCTTAAATGAAAATACTGATGTTAATCTCAGCATTTGATGGGGGGAACCTCTTACTGGACTTCAAATACAATAAATCATTTTCCAGAAAGCTGCACGCCCTGAAAAATCAAATTTTTCCATTCCCTGCTTACAAATCAAAGCTGATCTCCTACATTTTCAGGGCATGGATTTTTTTTTTCCCTTCCCACCTCCTCAGAAAAAAATAAAATAATTTGTTAGAAGCTTTCCCAGAGTAACATTGGGATCTACAGCATTTTTGGGGAGAGGTAACCAAACATTTCTCTGGTTTGTTGGGTTGGAGACTCTAATGACCCATCCTGGAAGATGAGGTGAGACCTGGTAAAGGCTACAGAGAGATCTCTGCCTGGAAGAAATGATCTGAGAATGTGTTTTGGGCAGGGCTGGCACTGGTGGAGACTCTTGGGTGGTAAAACCCCTTCTTGGTGTAGAGAGGCAAAGGGTCCAGGAACAGTGGTGAAGGGAAAAAGCAGTGGGGATCAGGATAAGACTGATGGATACAACAGAGGATTTCTAAGAGAAGCATGAAGGTCAAATAGTTGCTTTGAGTAGTGGTTTTTTTCTAGTGCTACAGTGGTCTTAAGATGTTTTTGGAGGGATCTGCCCATGATCTCTCCTGGTGTATGAAAAGCAGGCTCAGAGGCCTCCCTCTTCTTAAACTTCCCAGCCTGGTGCCCTTCCAATCTATCTTAGTTTTTGCTTTTTTGGGGTTTTTTGGGGTGTTTTTAGCTAGCCAGGGGTCTTTTAGAGGCTCACTTTGTCCATCTGAACTTCTTTGCACAATGGAAATCATCTCTGCTTGGGCAGAGCTTTTGTGACCCTGGATTCAAGACCCTCCATGGCATCGAGTGGATGCCTGAGGCATCCCATAAGAACTTCCTGCAAGCCAGAGGGATATTGCTGGCTGTTATTTCCTGAAGTCAGAGATGAAACGTGTTTTCCTGTCTGCAGAAAGTCCAAGCTGTAGCCAAGGAAGGATGGAATTAATTTTACTGCTTTGTGCAACTCATTCCTCCACCCCCATGAACTCTTGACTTGCTGCCTGCACTTGATCCCTTAGAGCCAGCAAGGAGATGGGAGAACTTAAAAGTTGAAGGGTCACATCTGTTCCAGAGCTCAAGGGTTATATTTGAGCTCATCTGCAACCCCCTGGGTCTTCTTCTGTGTCTGGATGGTGAAACCCTGGAAAGGAGATGCTTAATCCTTGGATTTCTCCCTGATTGCGCTCGTGAATAAAAGCAAAGCTGTGGTGGTACAGAAGTAAACTTTGATAGCAAGCACAATGCCAGGCCTGGGAAAAATGCCCTTTTTTTTAATCCCTAAATGATGGTTTTGGTTTCTTTGGGTGAGATTCTTCCCCTCTCTCCCAGCAGGGCTGTGACCCCTTCGCCCAGACCCAACGCAGCAAATTGCAGCATCGCCGGGCACGGATTAACCAGCAGATCAACAAGGAGATGAGGATGAGAGCAGGGGCAGAAAACCTCTTCAGGTGAGTCCTGCTGCATCCCTCTGGGTTCCTGGGATCTGGCAGGGCGTGAAAACAAGGGTCTTGAGGTCTAGGAGGACACTGATGCTGGCACTTCCATTGCTATGGATGGGGTTTGCTGAGTCTGCCCTAAGCAGCATCCGTGGAATTAGAGAATTATTCCAGGGTTGGGGTGGAAGGGAATTGAAATTCCACCTAGATCCAACCCCCCTGCCATGGGCAGGCACAGCTCCTGCTCCACCACCTTGCTCCAAGCCCCATCCAACTGGGTCTTCAACACTTCCTGGGATGGGGCATCCCTAAGCAGCATCTTCCAGTCTCTCCCCACCCTCCCAGCACAGAATTTCTTCTTGAGGTTTAATCTAAATTTCTCTTCTTTCACCTTAAAACCCATTACCTCTCATCCCATTTTTCTCTACTCTAAGAAGTTCCTCCCCAGCTTTCTTGGAGCCCTTTCAAGTATTGGAGGCTGCTCTAAGGTACCCTTGGAGCCTCCTCTTCTCCAGCTTGAACAACTCCAACTCTCTGTCTGTCTTCATACCAGAGCTGGTTTAGCCCTCTGATCACCTTTGTGGCCTCCTTTAGACTCCAATTCCATGATCCCAAGTGGTGGGGGTCTCAGATGGGGGATCTCTCCCTCCTGATCCCACTGGTGGTGATGTAGCCCAGGACATGGTTGGTTTTTTGGGCTGTGAGTTCCCATTGCCAGCTCATATCCAGCTTCTCATCACCCAACATCCCTAATTTCTTCTTCTTCCCAATCCTTTCATTCTCCAGCCTGGGCTTTGGGATTGCCCTGACCCTAGTGCAGGACTTTTTTGACCTTCCTGAGTTTTTACACTGCCAGAAATGCCTCTGTTCAGTGCATTTGAGTGAAAAAATTATCATTTTAATGTCCTTGAAGCCTGGTACAAAGCAGGGGGTGAGCAGGGATTGAGCTTGGAGTATTCATGATACCTCCTCAAGTGGATCAAATCCAACTTCAGCTTCAAAAATCACCATCCCAGTGCTTCCAGCAGAGCAGAATGATGGAATGGGTTGGGAGGGACCTTAAAAATCATCAAATCCAGCCCTTGATCCACTCTCCCCGTGGTTCCCAGCCCATGGCACTCAGTGCCATGTTCAGTCTCTTCTTAAAAACCTCCAGGGATGGAGAATCCACCCCCTCCCTGGGCAGGAAAGAATTTTTTCCTAATATTCAACCTAACCCTCCCCTGGCAGAGCTTAAGCCCATGGCCTCTTGTCTTGCTGAGAGTTGCCTGGGAGCAGAGCCCGACCCCCCCCTGGCTCCAACCTCCTTTCAGGGAGTTGTAGAGAGTGATGAGGTCTCCTCTGAGCCTCAGGGAAGCTCAAGGTGAAAATTTTGGCTTCAAGCTCTTCTTTTGGTTACCTCTGCCCTGTGTAACCATGGGGCATTTCCCTTCCTTCTGCCCATCTCCAACCAACAGCAGCTGCAAGGGACCTAAGAACAGGGCATCTGCTTCCCTGAAATCATTTCCTGGCTTGGATTTGGGGTGGGGGCAGAGGTGAGAGAGAGATCCTACTGCCCTTTGCTGCAATGGCTTTGATATCCATCTGGGAGAGCTTTCTAGGCCATTCCCTGCTTGGACACTGCCTCTTTATGGTGATAATTTATGTGAGCACTCACCTCTGAGTGGCTGTCTCTAAAGTGTTCATCAGGGCTTCTGAAGGCTCCTAACTGAGCATGGGACTAATGTGGACAGCACAGAATGCCAGAATCATTGGGATTGGAAAGGAGCTCTGGGATCACCAAGTCCAACCCTTGATCCACTCCCCCTGTGGTTCCCAGCCCATGGCACTCAGTGCCACATCCAATCTCTTCTTCAAAACCTCCAGGGATGGCAGAGCTTAAGCCCATGGCCTCTTGTCTTGCTGAGAGTTGCCTGGGAAAAGAGCCCACCCCCCCCGGCTCCAACCTCCTTTCAGGGAGTTGGAGAGAGTGATGAGGTCTCCCCTGAGCCTCCTCTTCTCCAGCCTCAACACCCACAGCTCCCTCAGCCCTTTCTCCTGGGAAGAGAGGACAGCCAGGATAAGAAGCCATGGTCCATAAAACCCATCAACATCTGCAGGCAGCATCCCTACTGGGCAGCATCCTGCCCCTGCTCTGTGCTGGCCTCACCAGAGGTATGGCCTGGGCAGTGGATTTCACTGTCTGACCTGCACGTGGTCCTCCAGGCACCCATCAGTCTGTCCTGCTGTGCCCACAGGTTCCTAGACACCTGGTCCTATGCACAAACATACCAGAGAATCATGGAATCAAAATCATAGAATCATGGAATCATAGAATCATAAAATCAGAATCATGGGACCATAGAATCATAGAATGGTTTGGGTTGGAATGGACCTGAAAGCTCATCCAGTTCCAACCCCCCTGCATGCCCAGGGACACCTCCCACCAGCCCAGGTTGCTCCAAGCCCCATCCAGCCTGACCTGAGACACTTCCAGGGATGGGCAACCTATTCCAGGGTCTTACTACCCTCATGATTTTCTTTTTTTTAACCTGAGCATGATCTTTTCTTGTAGTTCTTGTGTGCATCTCTGTTCCTGTAGGATAAAAAATAACATTTTTTGGCATATTTTGCATTTTGTTGATTAATTTTTTAATCGTTTTGGTTCATTTTTTCCCCCTAAGAAAGTAATTTTTTTTTCTACTTCTGAACCTAAATGATTTAATACCAGTGGCAAATGCACCTGGATGAAGGGAGCAATAGTTGCTCCACCAAATTATAGGATTAAATAGTATTTTGCTGGTGAACCAGGACAGCTGAGCATCCCAGGGGAGGAGGAGATGAGGTTACAGCCCCCATCCTCTGCTGCTTCGACCCAAGTGCCATGCCTCATCTCATTAAAAAAAAAAAAAAGCCACAAAATCACAATGTGGGATGTTCCACCCAACTCCTCTTTATTAAAAAAAAAACACAAAAAACAACAAAAAACCCAACAAAATGGGGGAAAATGTGCTGGCTCAGCAGAAATGTGCCTGGCCAGAGTTTTAGCAGGAATCAGAGCTGCGTGCTGGGGAGTGAGCAAAAATGTGATGCAAAACTTATTTTAATTACTCAGGCAAGGAAATGAACTGATGGGGCTCTTTTGTGTTTGTTTTTTGTTTGTTTTCTTTTCTTGCTGGGTCAGCAGTTTGTGAATATCCTTTGGTAGCAACCACTCCTCTCTTTGGAGCTGAGTAATAATTGGGGTTTCTGGGATGCTCTGAGCTTATCCAAGGAAATCTGGTGGGGGAAATAATGAAGTTTGTGCCTGAATGAAAGGCTGAGCAGGGGGATTATGTTGTCAGCCTAAAGGTTATTGCTCAAAAAAAAATTAAAAGAAAATTATAGGCTTGAGTTACACAGCAAAACTTCCTCTGCATCTAAGTGCAAACAGAGAAAGCTCTGGGTTGTCCAGCCTGGAGAAGAGTTTGCAGTTGGTTTCCTTACAAAGAAAACAAAAAAAAAAACCCTCAATGCTTTAAAAAAATAATAAAAATAATCATTGTATTGGTCTCTTTTCTTCCAGAGTTTGCCATGAATGGCAAAAAGAAAAATGCAGGTGGTGTTTGCTCAGTGTTGTTCAGAGCTGGATAAATAAATGGGCAGAGCCAGTGGAGACCTTTTTTGGGTTTTTTTGTTCAAATATCAAGGCTGAGGGAAGTGATTGGGGAGATGAAGGTGTCACCTCTAAACCAGCTTCTTAAAAAAAAATAAAAATCAGATCTTTGGTGTTAGCTCAGCAAAGAGTTGATACCTTCAGCAAGGAGGCTGCTGGAGCCCCAGAAGCTCTGGGGGCTCCTAAAGAGATGAAATAAGGAGGAAAATCTTGTTGACCAAGGAGTAAGGAGGATATTTAGTTGGGTGTCTCTTCCAGACCACCCAACCAGGCTGAAGAAGCAGAAAAAGCATTTTGCAAGCAGCTAGAAGATACCCAGATATCTATTTCCAGATATCTTCTGGAAATGGAGCAGAGAGGGGAGCCAGGCTAGGAGGTTCCTTGAGGATATGGGAAATAGTTTCTTACCCCAGGGAGCATTCTGGGTTTCATGACCACAAAATGGTGAAATTCTCAGTCCTTGGAGAATTTAGCAAAACCTCCACCATGGATTTCCAGACTTCAGCCTGCTCAGGATATTGGATGGGAAGGGTGGCTTGGGAGATGGTCCTGGAGGATAAAAGGGTCCAGGAAGCCTGGATGCTCTTCAAGAAGGAAATCTTCCAAGTGTTGTCCCCATGGACCAGAAGATGAGATGGTTGGGAAGGTGAGCAGCTTGTCTGAAGAGGGAATTTTTGTTGGGATTTGGGTAAAAAAGGAGTTTACCTCCTTTGGAACCTCCAAGGAAGAAGGAGGATATTTAATTAGGTTTTTCTTCCAGACAACCCAACCAGGCTGAAGAAGCAGAAAAAGCATTTTTCAAGCAGCTAGAAGATACCCAGATATCTATTTCCAGATATCTTCTGGAAATGGAGCAGAGAGAGGAGCCAGGCTAGGAGGTTTCTTGAGGATATGGAAATAATTTCTTGCCTCAGGGAGCATTTTGGGCTTCATGGCCACAAAATGGTGAAATTCTCAGTCCTTGGAGAATTTAGCAAAACCTCCACCATGGATTTCCAGACTTCAGCCTGCTCAGGATATTGGATGGGAAGGGTGGCTTGGGAGATGGTCCTGGAGGATAAAGGGGTCCAGGAAGCCTGGATGCTCTTCAAGAAGGAAATCTTCCAAGTGTTGTCCCCATGGACCAGAAGATGAGATGGTTGGGAAGGTGAGCATCTTGTCTGAAGAGGGAATTTTTGTTGGGATTTGGGTAAAAAAGGAGTTTACCTCCTTTGGAACCTCCAAGGAAGAAGGAGGATATTTAATTAGGTTTGTCTTCCAGACCACCCAACCAGGCTGAAGAAGCAGAAAAAGCATTTTGCAAGCAGCTAGAAGATACCCAGATATCTATTTCCAGATATCTCCTGGAAATGGAGCAGAGAGAGGAGCCAGGCTAAGAGGTTTCTTGAGGATATGGGAAATAATTTCTTGCCCCAGGAAGCATTTTGGGCTTCATGGCCACAAAATGGTGAAATTCTCAGTCCTTGAAGAATTTAGCAAAACCTCCACCATGGATTTCCAGACTTCAGCCTGCTCAGGATATTGGATGGGAAGGGTGGCTTGGGAGTTGGTCCTGAAGGATAAAAGGGTCCAGGAAGCCTGGATGCTCTTCAAGAAGGAAATCTTCCAAGTGTTGTCCCCATGGACCAGAAGATGAGATGGTTGGGAAGGTGAGCAGCTTGTCTGAAGAGGGAATTTTTGTTGGGATTTGGGTAAAAAAGGAGTTTACCTCCTTTGGAACCTCCAAGGAAGAAGGAGGATATTTAATTAGGTTTTTCTTCCAGACCACCCAACCAGGCTGAAGAAGCAGAAAAAGCATTTTGCAAGCAGCTAGAAGATACCCAGATATCTATTTCCAGATATCTCCTGGAAATGGAGCAGAGAGGGGAGCCAGGCTAGGAGGTTCCTTGAGGATATGGGAAATAATTTCTTACCCCAGGAAGCATTTTGGGCTTCATGGCCACAAAATGGTGAAATTCTCAGTCCTTGGAGAATTTAGCAAAACCTCCACCATGGATTTCCAGACTTCAGCCTGCTCAGGATATTGGATGGGAAGGGTGGCTTGGGAGATGGTCCTGAAGGATAAAAGGGTCCAGGAAGCCTGGATGCTCTTCAAGAAGGAAATCTTCCAAGTGTTGTCCCCATGGACCAGAAGATGAGATGGTTGGGAAGGTGAGCAGCTTGTCTGAAGAGGGAATTTTTGTTGGGATGTGGGTAAAAAAGGAGTTTACCTCCTTTGGAACCTCCAAGGAAGAAGGAGGATATTTATCATAGAATCATAGAATCATAGAATCCTAGGGGTTAGAAGGGACCTCGAAAGATCATCTAGTCCAACCCCCCCTGCCAGAGCAGGGCCACCTAGAGTACATCGTGCAGGAACGTGTCCAAGCGGGTTTTGAATGTCTCCAGTGAAGGAGACTCCACGACCCCCCTGGGCAGCCTGTTCCAGGGCTCTGTCACCCTTACAGTAAAAAAATTTTTTCGAAGGTGAGCAGCTTGTCTGAAGAGGGAATTTTTGTTGGGATTTGGGTAAAAAAGGAGTTTACCTCCTTTGGAAGAAGGAGCAAGCATCTCAGGATCATAGAATCATAGAATCATAGAATTGGCTGGGTTGGAAGGGACCTCAGAAATCATTGAGTCCAACCCTTGAACCACCGTTGCAGTTGCTAGACCATGGCACTGAGTGCCACATCCAGTGCTGCCATCTTATTCATAGAAACATAGAATTGGCTGGGTTGGAAGGGACCTCAGAGATCATCAAGTCCAACCCTTGATCCACTACTGCTGCAGTTCCCAGCCCATGGCACTGAGTGCCACATCCAGTCTCTTTTTAAATATCTCCAGGGACGGAGAATCCACTACTTCCCTGGGCAGCCCATTCCAATGTCTGATCACTCTCTCCCTGAAGAAATTCTTTCTAATATCCAACCTAAACCTCCCCTGGCACAACTTGAGACCCTGCCCTCTTGTCTTGCTGAGAGTTGCCTGGGAAAAGAGCCCAACCCCCCCCTGGCTCCAACCTCCTTTCAGGGAGTTGTAGAGAGTGATGAGGTCTCCCCTGAGCCTCCTCTTCTTTAGGCTGAACACCCCCAGCTCCCTCAGCCCTTCCTCACAGGAATTCTGCTGGATCCCTTCACCAGCCTGGTTGCCCTCCTTTGGACCTGCTCCAGCACCTCAATCTCCTTCCTAAACTGAAGGGCCCAGAACTGGACACAGGACTCAAGCTGTGGCCTCCCCAGGGCTGAGTACAGGGGCAGAATCCCTTCCCTGGATGTGTTGGCCACGCTGTTCCTGATGCGGTTCAACAAGGCCAAGTGCCGGGTCCTGCACTTTGTCCACAACAACCCCATGGGGAGCTCCAGGCTGGGCACAGAGTGGCAGAAAGGGACCTGGGAGTCTGGATTGCCAGGAAGCTGAACATGAGCCAGCAGTGTGCCCAGGTGGCCAAGAAGGCCACCAGCATCCTGGCTTGTACCAGGAATGGTGTGGCCAGCAGGAGAAGGGAAGTGATGGGGTCCCTGTGCTCAGCACTGGGGAGGCTGCACCTCGAGTGCTGGGTTCAGGTCTGGACCCCTCACTCCAAGAAAAAAAACATTGAGGTGGTGGAGTGAGTTCAGAGACGGGCAACCAAGCCAAGGAGAACAAGTCCTGGATGGAGAGGGTGAGGAAAATGGGAATGTTGAGTTTGGAGAGGAGGAGGATGAGAGGAGACCTTGTTCAAAGGAGGTTGCAGGGAGGTGGGTGCTGGGCTCTTCTCTCTAATAAATAATGATAGGAGCAGAGGAAATGGCCTGAAGTTGCACCAGGGGAGGTTTAAACTAAATATCAGGAAGAATTTTTTTACTGAGAGGGTAGTGAAGCACTGGAATGGGCTGCCCAGGGAGGTGGTGGAGTCACCATCCCTGGAGGTATCTAAAAACCATGTGGATGAGGCACTTCAGGACGTGCTCTAATGGGCCTGCTGATATAGATAAATATATTTTATTTAATAGGGGACAGTTGGATGTGGTGATCTTAGAGGTCTTTTCCAACCCTACCAAGTCTGCACGGTCCCTGCCTGCCCCAGAGAGAGCTCATCAGTGCAGGTTTGCTCATGGAAATGACCCAAAATTACCTTTCTGAGGGGTCCTGTGCTCTCCATTGCCACACGTGGCACTTTTAGGGTTGAAACTGAGGTGCCAAGAAGGCTTTAAAACCTCAACCTGGTGAGGAGTCCTGGAAGAAATTGCAGATGTGTGTAAAATGCTGCAGAGCAAACCCAGGCTTGGCAGGGTGTTACCTCTTCTCTGCAGCAGAGAAGGGGGGAAAAATATAAATTCTGGTATTAATCATACAACCTGGGGTCACTGGGTTGCAAATCAGCTACTGGAAATGTAAGAAAGTAAAAATAAAATAAAATAAATATATTGTTGTTAGCTGGGAGTCAGAAAGGGCAACTCCCTTTTAATTCATATTGGAAGGAAATTGTAGGAAATGGAGTGGTTAATATGGAAAGAGGGTGATTCCTGTATGGGGAAGGTTTTGGGATCTGCTGTAATATAAATGATAATAAAAAATTGCAGCCAACTTGGGAAATCCCAAGAAAGGGGAGGGGACACTAAAGGAGCAGTAGGTTAAACAGAATAAATCCTTCTGGGGCCCTAGGTCAAGGCAAGGCATCTGGAGGGTGCTGGCTGCAGGAAAGAAATACAAACACACCCAAAAAACAAAAAAACAAACAAAAAAGCCAACAAAAAACCCCAACAAACTGACTAAAACCAACCAAAAAAAAAAAACCAAAATAAAAAACCCCACAAAACCACAAAACCCCCTCAAAACAAATCAACAGAAAACCCCAAGCAAAACCCAATGAAGAAAAAAAGAAAAAAAGAGGAAAAAAAAAAAGAAACACAAAATCCCCACAAAACAAACAGAAAAAATAAAAAAGTCAAAAAAAAAAAAGAAAAAAAAAGGAAAGGGAAAAAAAAGGAAAGGGAAAAAAAAGGAAAGGGAAAAAAAAGAAAGGGAAAAAAAAAGAAAGGGGAAAAAAAAGAAAAAAAAAGAGAAAAAAGAAAAAAAAAAGAAACAAAAAAAATACCCACAAAACAAACAGAAAAAATAAAAAAAGCCCCCAAAAAAAGAAAGAAAAAAGGAAAAAAAAAGAAAAAAGAGAGAATGAAAGCAAACAAGAAAGACAAACAAGTGGAAGGAAACGTGGTCTGCAAAACTGAGGAGCAGAGCCCATGGAAATGTTGTTTTTCCCTTGATCCTGCTGTGATTTGGGGTGAGAATCCAAAGCCCCAGAGCCCCTTCCAGCTGCTGACTGGATGCTCTCAGCTCTGGGTTATCTCCCTCCTTTCCTTTGGAGCTGATAAGAAGGATGTAATCACCCCAAGAGCTTTTCCTGCTGGGATCAGGCAGCTGAAATCAATCCCTGGAGTTTCCACCTCCTGATGTACAGAAGGGGAAAGAGGGCAGGATCCTTGCTTTATTTGCACCCCCCCAAAAAACAAGAGTTTTTCTTCCTCAAACCCAACTCTGGAACATTTTTATCTGATGTGGGGCTTCACCTGGAGTTCTTCCAGCTAAATCTGAGACTGGAGGTGGGAGCATGGATGGGCAAAGGGAAGGATGCTTTGGGAAGGGTGGAATTTTAGGGGGCAGCAGTGTAATGAGTTTTGTCTGGCAGGGTGGATACTCTGGATTCCCTGATTCTTTGTCAGGGTTTAACACTGCCCTGGCAATTAAATCAAATACCAGATGCTCCCTATTAATCCTCTTCTCCTCTCTGATAAAGGAAGGAGAGAGAATAAGGGAGAGAGACTGATGGGTTGGAAACTAAACTACACAGCTTTAATGGAACAGGAATGAGAAATAGGAAAAAAAATGACTAAATCTATACAAATCTCCAGGAAAATGGATCCCAGGTTCCTCCCTCCCTTCCCCCAATAACTCTCACATCCCCACCAAGGCTGCAGGGCAGCCCTGGGAAAGTCCAGGCTGGACTCCTGGGGTCAGCAGCAGTGGGGAGCTGGAGGCAGGAACACACAGATTCAGGCTGGCATGGATCAGGAGCACAGGCAGAGGAAGGGATGGAATCCTCCCAGGATGCTGAAGCAAAGAGGGAGAGGGGAAGAAGGGGAAGCAGGAAGGGCTTTGCCCCTGGTGATCCCTCCAATTTCTCCTGAGGATGAGGTGGATGGGATGGAATCCTCTGTTTGGTCAGTTCTGGCCATTTCTCTTGTCTGTTCCTCCCCAAAGGAGGGCTCAGGTGGGACCTCTTGACTCCTTTTCTCCTTCTAGAGGGCAAAATGTTCCTCAGAGCTGAGCGGTGGCCTTGGTTCTGCACCCCATTCTCCAGCTGGAACTCTAAACATGGAGTGGGATCAGTCCCAGCAGCAGCCACTGCCTGAGAAACTTGCTGTTCATTTCAGCAAGTGCAGCTCCTTCCAAGAGACTCAGCTGAAAGCAAAAGTCCAAAACAGAAAATCCCCTTTATCCTGGCCCAAACTAGAACACTGTTGAGGGGTTTGTCTCAGCAAGAAGGTTTGGTGACATTCCACTGCTGGAGAACTTCATCTCTCTTTATCAGCACGCTCAAGTGTTGATAAATCAAGGCAGGAAGGAAACAGGGGAGGTTTGACCCACGCTGTGTTGTCTTGCAGGGCCACCAGCAACCACAAAGTCAAAGAAACAGTTGCCCTGGAACTGAGTTATGTGAACTCCAACTTGCAGCTGCTGAAGGAGGAGCTGGAGGAGCTGAACAGCAGTGTGGATGTCTACCAGAACGAGAGGTACAGCAGGCAACTGCTTCTGCCTTGGGAAGAGCAGCTTTCTCCCTTGGGATGTGGTTTTTCTTGCCACCATCATTTCATTTTTCCTTCTTCTGGGAGGGAAGCAGCCTCTCAGCTTGTACCTATTGCTCTGCCTCCTTTCACTGCATAAAATCTCTGAATTATCCAGGTTGGAAAGGAGCTCTGAGATCATCAAATCCAGCCCTTGATCCACTCCCCCCGTGGTTCCCAGCCCATGGCACTCAGTGCCACATTCAGTCTCTTCTTAAAAACCTCCAGGGATGGAGAATCCACCCCCTCCCTGGGTAGGAAATATTTTTTTTCCTAATATCCATCCTAACCCTCCCCTGGCAGAGCTTAAGCCCATGGCCTCTTGTCTTCCAATGTCTGACTGTCCTCAGAGTGAAAACTTTTCCTCTTGTGTTCAACTGGAATCTCCCCAGGAGCAACTTGTGCCCATCACCCCTTGTCCTATCCATGGGACTCCTTGTAAATATTTCATAGAATTTCACAGAATCATTGGGGTTGGAAAGGAGCTCTGGGATCATCAAGCCAAACCCTTGATCCACTCACCCCGTGGTTCCCAGCCCATGGCACTGAGTGCCACATTCAGTCTCTTCTTAAAAACCTCCAGGGTGTCACATGAACCCTCCCTTCCTTGGCTCTGGAGGAATGGAGGGGGAGATATTTTAGGGTGGAATCACTGCTGATGGGGAAGCTCAAGGTGAAAATTTTGGCTTCAAGCTCTTCTTTTGGTTACCTCTGCCCTGTGTAACCACGGGGCATTTCCCTTCCTTCTGCCCATCTCCAACCAACAGCAGCTGCAAGGGACCAAAGGACAGGGCATCTGCTTCCCTGAAATCATTTCCTGGCTTGGAATTGGGGTGGGGGCAGAGGTGAGAAAGAGATCCTACTGCCCTTTGCTGCAATGGCTTTGATATCCATCTGGGAGAGATTTCTAGGCCATTCCCTGCTTGGACACTGCCTCTTTATGGTGATAATTTATGTGAGCACTCACCTCTGAGTGGCTGTCTCTAAAGTGTTCATCAGGGCTTCTGAAGGCTCCTAACTGAGCATGGGACTAATGTGGACAGCACAGAATCCCAGAATCACTGGGGTTGGAAAGGAGCTCTGGGATTATCAAATCCAACCCTTGATCCACTCCCCCCGTGGTTCCCAGCCCATGGCACTCAGTGCCACATCCAATCTCTTCTTCAAAACCTCCAGGGATGGAGAATCCACCCCCTCCCTGGGCAGGAAAGAATTTTTTCCTAATATCCAACCTAACCCTCCCCTGGCAGAGCTTAAGCCCATGCCCTCTTCTCTTCCTGAGAGTTGCCTGGGAAAAGAGCCCACCCCCCCTGGCTCCAACCTCCTTTCAGGGAGTTGGAGAGAGTGATGAGGTCTCCCCTGAGCCTCCTCTTCTCCAGCCTCAACACCCCCAGCTCCCTCAGCCCCTTCCTCACAGGACTTGTGCTGGATCCCTTCACAGCCTCCTTGCTCTTCTCTGGACCTGCTCCAGCACCTCAATCTCCTTCCTGAGCTGAGGGGCCAAGAACTGGACACAGGACTCAAGCTGTGGCCTCCCCAGGGCTGAGTACAGGGGCAGGATCCCTTCCCTGGACCTGCTGGCCACGCTGTTCCTGATCCAGGCCAGGATGCCATTGGCCTTCTTGGCCACCTGGGCACACTGCTGGCTCATGTTCAGCTTCCTGTCAATCCAGACTCCCAGGTCCCTTTCTGCCACTCTGTGCCCAGCCTGGAGCTCCCCATGGGGTTGTTGTGGCCAAAGTGCAGGACCCGGCACTTGGCCGTGTTGAACCTCATCCCATTGGGATCATCCCAACTCTCCAGTCTGTCCAGGTCCCTCTGCAGAGCCCTCCTGCCTTCCAGCTGATCCACACTCCCCCCCAGCTTAGTGTCATCTGTGAATTTGCTGATGATGGACTCAATCCCCTCATCTAAATCATCAATGAAGATATTGAACAGAACTGGGCCCGACACTGATCCCTGGGGGACACCACTGGTGACTGGCTGTCAACTGGATCAGCACCATTCAGCACCACCCTATGGGGAGAAGGCCAAGGAAACCCATATTTCCACCACCTTTGGGTGTCTGCTGCTCTCAGAGAGTCTCTTGCAGATTCTGAATATAATCCTGGATGTTGGTCCTTCTTCTTCTGTGCTAGAATTAGGGATTCACCCAACACAGGAGATGTTCTTCCTCCTCTAGTTTTTCCCTCTCAGCTTTTCCAACCTGCTGCTTGTTTGCCTGGGTTTCAAAAGAAAGGAACAAAACCCAAATCCCTGCCCAGGCTGAAACAAAAGCCCCTTTGTTTTGTTCTAAGCAGAAATCTTATTAGGGAATGAGCAATAATGGTTATTCTGCACTAATTATAGCTCTCTTGAAGTTGTTTATGCAATAGGAAGAGGTGAAAACGTGGGTGCAACCTCCCTGTCCTGCTCCCCAGGTTTTTGCAACTACTTTGCCTCTTTTCCTGCCTGGATTAATAAATTATTGTGCTAATAAATTTATCAGTGGTAAGGAGAAGGGATAAGGTACCAACCTGGCTTGGCAAGGGCTTGATTCTGCCTCATCCACCTCCTGTCTCCCTCTCTACCAAACTTTCTTCTCACTTGAAACAACTCCTCTGAGTTTAAAGCATCCAAGGATGCTCTAACAAGGTTCCAGTGCTGGGGTTGGGGACATCTCAGAGAATTACTGAATTCCTGGGTAATTAAAGCAGCTTCATTACTGGAGGCTGTTTTGTTGCTATTGCACTTGGTGTGGAGAGAAAAGCAGAAGTTGGAGGAATAAAGGTGATGGTTTCAAGTTATTTTCTGTGCACTTTTCCTCTTGTGCTGCTGGTCCTGACATCCCATTGGGAAGAGCATCCTTCTGGTGTGAAATTCCAGGTGGTCTCCTGGTTTTACCCTCTAACAGGAGCCCAGGGCAAAGAGCTGGATCTTTTCAATCCTTGCCTTGCAGGGTCTCTCCCAAGCTTTTAAATCAAGCCCCAAATAGGTTTTTATCTTCTTCCAGTGAGTCCATCAGTGTCCCCATGATCCCTCTGGGCCTGAAGGAAACGAAGGAGCTGGATTTGCTGGCACCACTGAAGGTGAGCATCAGGTGCACTTGGGGATGGTTCAGTTGGGTGCTGTAGAAGAGATGCTGGCAAAATTTTCCCATTTTGGAACTGCTGCAGAAAAATAGATGTGTGGGGAGAACCTTGGGATGTGGGAAGTGGAAGAGGAGGGTCTGGAGATGCTGGAGAGCAAGAGTGATGCAGGGGAGGGGATTGGTTTCCCTGGTGCAGGTTTCCTTCTGCATGATCACCCAAAGTCCCCCTTGAAATCACAGAAATCTGTTTTGAAGGGCTTGCTTTCATCTTCTTTCCCCCTCCAGGATTTCATCAGTGAACACTATGGAGAGGAAGCCATCTTGTTTGAAAAGGAAATCAAAGAGTTCATGGAGCTGAGGCAGGTGGGTGCCCCTTGAGTTGCAAACTCTTGCTTTGCCTTGTCCAGAAATTCTTGTTGGAGGTGCCAGATTTTCTTCTGGAGGTCTCTTCATCCTCTCTCCAATCTGAACCTTTATCCTTGGGTCATATGGTGCAGGATTCCCCTGGGAGAGCACCTTGGCTTTGGTTCACAGGTTAGAAAATATTGCAAACTGTTCAGTCCTTGGTTTCTTTCCATGTCCTTTAGTGCCCTGCTAACCCAGGGCTGAAGAGCAATAAAAGTTTCATGCAATCCATGACTTCTTAATGAATATTAGTTCACCCCTGGCAAGGCTAAATGAGTTCTCTCTCTCTCCATCTAACACTTGGAGAGGAGGAATTTGAAAGCAATCCAGTAAAAGTGAATTTTTTCCTCATAAGTAACTTCAAGTTTTGCCTTGCTGTGAAGCTTTGATCAAGGAGAGGAGAAAAAAAGAGGCTTTTGAAGGGTCTGAGGAGCCCTTTGCAGAGGAGCCCTGCAAAGCCAGAAGATAGAAAAAGCCCCAGGGTTCAAGCTGGGTATTAAAAGAGCTCCAACCCTCCCCCTTGTGCCAGGTCAAAAGCTCAAGATTTTTTTTAACTAAAAGCAAAAAAAGTCCTATTTCTTCCCTAGCATTTAGTTCAACAGATTTTGCATGAGTTTCTCTTAAACAAAGTAATAATCTTGGTTTAGATGAGCAGTTCCTCCTTGACCTTTCCCATGGCTGAACCTCTGCCAGAGGGTTTCCCCTTGTCCCTATTGCTCTGATCCTATTGATCATAGAATCATAGAATCATAGAATTGGCTGGGTTGGAAGGGACCTCAGAGATCATCGAGTCCAACCCTTGAACCACCGTTGCGGTTCCCAGCCCATGGCACTGAGTGCCACATCCAGGCTCTTTAGAAATATCTCCAGGGATGGAGAATCCACTACTTCCCTGGGCAGCCCATTCCAATGTCTGATCACTCTTTCCATAAAGAAATTCTTTCTAATCTCCAACCTAAACCTCCCCTGGCACAACTTGAGACCCTGCCCTCTTGTCTTGTTGAAAGTCGTCTGGGAAAAGAGCCCAACCCCCCCCCTGGCTCCAACCTCCTTTCAGGGAGTTGTAGAGAGTGATGAGGTCTCCCCTGAGCCTCCTCTTCTTTAGGCTGAACACCCCCAGCTCCCTCAGCCTCTCCTCAAAGGGTCTGTACTCGAGTCCCTTCACCAGCCTGGTTGCCTCCTTTGGACCCGCTCCAGGACCTCAATCTCCTTCCTGAACTGAGGGGCCCAGAACTGGACACAGGACTCAAGCTGTGGCCTCCCCAGGGCTGAGGACAGGGGCAGAATCCCTTCCCTGGACCTGCTGGTGACGCTGTTTCTGATCCAGGCCAGGATGCCATTGGCTTTCTTGGCTACCTGGGCACACTGCTGGCTCATGTTCAGCTTCCTGGCAATCCAGACTCCCAGGTCCCTTTCTGCCACTCTGTGCCCAGCCTGGAGCTCCCCATGGGGTTGTTGTGGCCAAAGTGCAGGACCCGGCACTTGGCCGTGTTGAACCTCATCCCGTTGGAATCAGCCCAACTCTCCAGTCTGTCCAGGTCCCTCTGCAGAGCCCTCCTGCCTTCCAGCTGATCCACACTCCCCCCCAGCTTAGTGTCATCTGTGAATTTGCTGATGATGGACTCAATCCCCTCATCTAAATCATCAATAAAGATATTGAACAGAACTGGGCCCAACACTGATCCCTGGGGGACACCACTGGTGACCGGCTGCCAACTGGATGCAGCCTCGTTCAGCATCACTCTCTGGGCCTGGCCCTCCAGCCAGTTCCTAACCCAGCACAGGGTGCTCCTGTCCAAGCTGTGGGCTGACAGCTTCTTCAGGAGAATGCTGTGGGAGACGGTGTCAAAGGCTTTGCTGAAGTCCAGGTAGACCACATCCACAGCCCTCCCCTCATCCACCAGTCGGGTCACCTGATCATAAAAGGAGATCAGGTTGGTCAGGCAGGACCTGCCCTTCCTAAACCCGTGCAGGCTGAATCTGATCCCTTGCCCATCCTGCAGGTGCTGTGTGATTGCACTAAGGATGATCTGTTCCATGACCCTGCCAGGCACAAGATTGAGCTGCTCCTGTTTGATCCCTAATTTCAGAGTTTTGTTTTTTTGGGGTTTTTTTGCTTCATCTGGAGCACACTGTTGGGATCTTATATATCCATTTTTTTGCCACACCAAGTGTGGTGTGATCTCCATCTGTGCCAGCACTGAGAGCCAGGCAAGGAATTTTGGGTCAGGCAGAGGATCTGGAGGTGGGCAGGTGATGCACGGTGTGACCCATGGACCCATGGGGTGTTGACCCCATCACTTGGAGGTGTGGCTGAGGACTTTTTGCCACTCCAAATGTCCTGTGATCTCCTTGTTCAGACTTTTGCTTCCAGAACCAGTCAGCAATAAACTCTTTCTGCCCTCATTTAATTCCTCAGGGGTGGAGAGGACTGGGATGGTGTCTCCTAAGAAAAAAAGGGGACAGGCTTCTTAGCAGGGCCTGTTGCAAGAAGACAAAGAGTGATGGTTTTAAACAAAAGAGGGGAGATTCAGCCACTCAGGTGGAGGTTTTCCCCCTTGGGCTGACCACCAACTCTTTTAAATCCAATGCTTCCTTCCCTTTTTCCTCTCTCTTCCCACCCACATCTCAGGCGATGCGGACCCCAAGTCGCAACGAGGCTGGGCTGGAGCTCCTGATGGAATATTACAATCAGCTCTACTTCCTTGACAGCCGTTTTTTCCCTCCCACCAAAAGCCTGGGTGTCTTCTTCCACTGGTTTGTGCAGCTTTTCCCCTTCCCACCTTGGGCATCTTGAGCCAGGGAGGGAGGTGGGA
Organism: Calypte anna; assembly: GCF_003957555.1. NCBI lineage: Eukaryota > Metazoa > Chordata > Aves > Apodiformes > Trochilidae > Calypte > Calypte anna. The sequence goes on from NC_044245.1 coordinate 149,936,077, forward strand.
CCAAACCTCCAGGCAGGGATCGTTGCCTCTACCCCAAAGGTAGATCCAGGAGGTGCAAGGAACTGGGATTTCTCCTTGCTCTGGGCTTGCTTCCTGGGTGGATTAATTAAGAAGGAGCAGGGGAAAAGGGGGATGAGCCATGGGGGTCATTCACCATGGGGATGAGCCATGGGATCATTCCCCACAGGGATGGGGAATGCTAGCTGGGAGGGCAGAAAACCCTCCAAGCTTCTCCTGCTCCCCTGGGTGAGGATCTGGGGATGGACAGCACTTGATTTTTCCTTTTCCCAGGTATGACTCCCTGACTGGGGTCCCATCCCACCAGAGAGCCCTGGCCTTTGAGAAGGGCAGTGTCCTCTTCAACATTGGAGCCCTACACACCCAGATTGGGGCACGGCAGGACCGTGCGACCCTACCCGGGCTCAACCAGGCCATTGATGCCTTCCAGAAGGCAGCTGGTAAGTGGGGTTTCCCCTCCTTCCTCACCTCCCCAGGACCCTGCAGGAAGTGTTTTCACTCCTTGTGACTTGGAAGGAGCAGTCATGCAAAGAAGGATGGGGAGAGGGCACCTCCAAGGGGTGACGAACCAAGCTGGCACCATGCTGCTTCTGTGGGTTCTGAAGAGGAGCTGGGGAGGAGCCATCAACCATCATCCCCTTTGCTGAACACCAGTTGGGATGTCCCAGCTGAGGAGAGATGATGGTTTGTCTGCAAACAGTTGGGGGAAAAAGAAGGGAACCATCACCCAGGGCTTTGGAGGAGAAAGCTGTGGACACAGGGATGGTTTAAGTAGCAAGGGGGAGATCCCTGGATTTTTTTTTTCCGCAGGGATATTGTTGCTGGTGATGCTGAGATGGTTGAGGTGTGAGCTGGGTTGGTAGGGAAACCTTTATGCTCCAAAAACTTGGTCCTTCTGGCTTTTACCAGGAGCTTCTCCCTCCTATACAGGTGCCTTTAACTACTTGAAGGAAAACTTCTCCAATGCTCCCAGCCTGGATATGAGTGCTGCCTCCTTGACCATGCTGGTGAGGCTGATGGTTGCCCAGGTCCAGGAGTGTGTTTTTGAGAAGATGACTTTCCTACGTGCCCAGCATGACTTCCTCACCCAGCTCCAGCTGGCCCAGGAGGCAGCCAGGGTGAGTGCCCTGGGGAGGAGCAAGGTTCTCCCCACTTGGGAACCTCCTCTTCCTCCTTAGAAGAAGAAAACTCTTGTTATCTCCTCTTGAATCCCCCACAGCTTGACCCCTGGCTTAGCAGCTTGTGTCTTGATGCCCCAACAGGTTGAAGATGTCTACTCACTGGTCCACCAGACAATGACCCAGGTCCACGTGAAGGATTACGTCCCCTTCTCCTGGACCACCATGGTCCATGTCAAATCAGAGCATTTCAAAGCCCTGTCTCATTATTTTGCTGCCATTGCTCTCTGTGACTGCCCTGGTGAGTCTTACAGGCACCTTCCTGCTCAGTTGAGTGGTTGGGAGGGACTAAAAAAAAATAAAAACAAAAAAGAGATGAAGGGAGACATGTGCAGGGTGTTTGGATACATAATCTAAAATTTTGGGGATGTTCTGAACTGTTGATTTCTTTATTAACTCAGCAACTCAGGCACTGGGCAGATTTTTCCTTGGATTTCTGGTTTTGTAGAATCATTAAGGTCAGAAAAGACCTCTAAGAAAAAATCAAGGATCAATCCCACATCCCCAGCCCAACTAAAGTGGGTTCATTCCTTTGCTGCCATTGCTCTCTGGAACTGCCCTGGGGAGTCTTACAGGCACCTTCCTGCTCAGTTAAATGGTTGGGAGGGACTGAAAAAAAAATAAAAATAAAAAAGAGATGAAGGGAGAGATGCCCAGGGTGTTTGGATACAAAATTTAAAAATTTGGGGATGCTCTGAACTGTTGATTTCATTTATTGACTCAATAACAGCCATTAGGCAGAATTCTCCTTGGATTTCTGGTTTTTTAGAATCATTAAGGTTGGAAAAGACCTCTAAGAAAAAATCAAGGATCAATCCAACATCCCCAGCCCAACTAAAGTGGGCTCATTCCTTTGCTGCCATTGCTCTCTGGGACTGCCCTGGCGAGTCTTACACCTAAAGGGGTGAGACTGAAAAAAAAATTAAAAATAAAAAATTAAAAAAGAGATGAAGGGAGATCTGCCCAGGGTGGATGGATATAAAATTTATAATTTTGGGGATGTTCTGAATTGTTTATTTCATTTATTGACTCAGGCACTGGGCAGAATTCTCCTGGGATTTCTATTTTTTTAGAATTATTAAGGTTGGAAAAGACCTTTAAGAAAAAATCAGCATCAATCCAACATCTCCAGCCCAATTAAAGTGGGCTATTAAGGTCAGAAAAGACCCACATCCCCAGCCCAACCAAAGTGGGCTCATTCCTTTGCTGCCATTGCTCTCTGGAACTGCCCTGGAGAGTCTTACAGGCACCTTCCTGCTCAGCTGAGTGTTTGGGAGGGACTGAAAATTAAAAATAAAAATAAAAAAGAGATGAAAGGAGAGATGCCCAGGGTGTTTGGATACAAAATTTAAAAATTTGGGGATGCTCTGAACTGTTGATTTCATTTATTAACTCAATAACTCAGCCATTAGGCAGAATTCTCCTTGGATTTCTGGTTTTGTAGAATCATTAAGGTCAGAAAAGACCTCTAAGAAAAAATCAAGGATCAATCCAACATCCCCAGCCCAACTAAAGTGGGCTCATTCCTTTGCTGCCATTGCTCTCTGGGACTGCCCTGGGGAGTCTTACACCTAAAGGGGTGAGACTGAAAAAAAAATTAAAAATAAAAAATTAAAAAAGAGATGAAGGGAGAGATGCCCAGGGTGTTTGGATACAAAATCTAAAATTTTGGGGATGCTCTGAGTTGTTGGTCTCATTTATTGACTCAGCAACTCAGGCACTGGGCAGATTTTTCCTTGGATTTCTGGTTTTGTAGAATCATTAAGGTCAGAAATGACCTCTAAGAAAAAATAAGGATCAGTCCAACATCCCCAGCCCAACTAAAGTGGGTTCATTCCTTTGCTGCCATTGCTCTCTGGGACTGCCCTGGGGAGTCTTACAGGCACCTTCCTGCTCAGTTAAGTGGTTGGGAGGGACTGAAAAAAAAAAATAAAAAAGAGATGAAGGGAGATCTGCCCAGGGTGTTTGGATACAAAATCTAAAATTTTGGGGATGTTCTGAACTGTTGATTTCTTTATTAACTCAGCAACTCAGGCACTGGGCAGATTTTTCCTTGGATTTCTGGTTTTGTAGAATCATTAAGGTCAGAAAAGACCTCTCAGAAAAAATTAAGGATCAATCCCACATCCCCAGCCCAACCAAAGTGGGCTCATTCCTTTGCTGCCATTGCTCTCTGGGACTGCCCTGGTGAGTCTTACAGGCACCTTCCTGCTCAGTTAAGTGGTTGGGAGGGACTAAAAAAAAATAAAAACAAAAAAGAGATGAAGGGAGAGATGCCCAGGGTGGATGGATACATAATCTAAAACTTTAGGGATGTTCTGAACTGTTGATTTCATTATTAACTCAGCAACTCAGGCACTGGGCAGATTTTTCCTTGGATTTCTGGTTTTTTAGAATCATTAAGGTCAGAAAAGTCCTCTAAGAAAAAATCAACATCAACACCACATCCCCAGCCCAACCCAAGTGGGTTCATTCCTTTGCTGCCATTGCTCTCTGGGACTGCCCTGGGCAGTCTTACAGCTGAGTGTTTGGGAGGGACTGGAAAAAAAAATAAAAAAAGAGATGAAGGGAGATCTGCCCAGGGTGTTTGGATACAAAATCTAAAATTTTGGGGATGCTCTGAGTTGTTGGTCTCATTTATTGACTCAGCAACTCAGGCACTGGGCAGATTTTTCCTTGGATTTCTGGTTTTTTAGAATCATTAAGGTCAGAAAAGACCTCTAAGAAAAAATCAAGGATCAATCCAACATCCCCAGCCCAACTAAAGTGGGCTCATTCCTTTGCTGCCATTGCTCTCTGGAACTGCCCTGGGGAGTCTTACAGGCACCTTCCTGCTCAGTTGAGTGGTTGGGAGGGACTAAAAAAAAATAAAAATAAAAAAGAGATGAAAGGAGAGATGCCCAGGGTGGATGGATACAAAATTTAAAATTCTGGGGATGTTCTGAACTGTTGATTTCATTTATTGACTCAATAACTCAGCCACTGGGCAGAATTCTCCTTGGATTTCTGGTTTTGTAGAATCATTAAGGTCAGAAAAGACCTCTAAGAAAAAATCAAGGATCAATCCAACATCCCCAGCCCAACTAAAGTGGGTTCATTCCTTTGCTGCCATTGCTCTCTGGGACTGCCCTGGGGAGTCTTACAGGCACCTTCCTGCTCAGCTGAGTGTTTTGGAGGGACTGAAAAAAAAATAAAAATAAAAAAAGAGATGAAGGGAGATATGTGCAGGGTGTTTGGATACATAATCTAAAATTTTAGGGATGTTCTGAACTGTTGATTTCTTTATTAACTCAGCTACTCAGCCACTTGGCAGATTTTTCCTTGGATTTCTGGTTTTTTAGAATCATTAATGTTAGAAAAGATCTCTAAGAAAAAATCAACATCAATCCAACATCCCCAGACCAACTGAAATGGGCTCATTCCTTTGCTGCCATTGCTCTCTGTGACTGCCCTGGGGAGTCTTACAGGCACCTTCCTGTTCAGTTAAGTGGTTGGGAGGGACTGAAAAAAAATAAAAATAAAAAAGAGATGAAGGGAGAGATGCCCAGGGTGTTTGGATACAAAATCTAAAATTTTGGGGATGTTCTGAACTGTTGATTTCATTTATTAACTCAGCAACTCAGGCACTGGGCAGATTTTTCCTTGGACTTCTGTTTTTTTAGAATCATTAAGGTCAGAAAAGACCTCTCAGAAAAAATTAAGGATCAATCCCACATCCCCAGCCCAACTAAAGTGGGCTCATTCCTTTGCTGCCATTGCTCTCTGAGACTGCCCTGGGGAATCTTAGAGCTAAGAGGGAGAGACTGAAAAAAAAAATTAGAATAAAAATAAAATTAAAAAAGAGATGAAGGGAGATCTGCCCAGGGTGTTTGGATACAAAATCTAAAATTTTGGGGATGCTCTGAATTGTTTATTTCATTTATTGACTCAGCAGCTCAGGCACTGGGCAGATTTTTCCTTGGATTTCTGGTTTTGTAGAATCATTAAGGTTGGAAAAGACCTCTAAGAAAAAATAAGGATCAATCCCACATCCCCAGCCCAACTAAAGTGGGTTCATTCCTTTGCTGCCATTGCTCTCTGGGACTGCCCTGGGGAGTCTTACAGGCACCTTCCTGCTCAGTTGAGTGGTTGGGAGGGACTGAAAAAAAAATAAAATTAAAAAAGAGATGAAAGGAGAGATGCCCAGGGTGTTTGGATACAAAATCTAAAATTTTGTGGATGCTCTGAACTGTTGATTTCATTTATTGACTCAATAACTCAGCCATTAGGCAGAATTCTCCTTGGATTTCTGTTTTTTTAGAATCATTAAGGTTGGAAAAGACCTCTAAGAAAAAATAAGGATCAATCCAACATCCCCAGCCCAACTAAAGTGGGTTCATTCCTTTGCTGCCATTGCTCTCTGGGACTGCCCTGGGGAGTCTTACAGGCACCTTCCTGCTCAGCTGAGTGTTTGGGAGGGACTGAAAATTAAAAATAAAAATAAAAAAGAGATGAAGGGAGAGATGCCCAGGGTAGATGGATATAAAATTTTTAATTTTGGGGATGCTCTGAATTGTTTATTTCATTTATTAACTCAGCAGCTCAGCCACTGGGCAGATTTTTCCTTGGATTTCTGGTTTTGTAGAATTATTAAGGTCAGAAATGACCTCTAAGAAAAAATTAATGATCAATCCCAAATCCTCAGCCCAATTAAAGTGGGTTCATTCCTTTGCTGCCATTGCTCTCTGGAACTGCCCTGGGGAGTCTTACAGGCACCTTCCTGCTCAGTTAAGTGGTTGGGAGGGACTAAAAAAAAATAAAAATAAAAAAGAGATGAAGGGAGAGATGCCCAGGGTGGATGGATATAAAATTTATAATTTTGGGGATGTTCTGAATTGTTTATTTCATTTATTGACTCAGGCACTGGGCAGAATTCTCCTGGGATTTCTATTTCTTTAGAATTATTAAGGTTGGAAAAGACCTCTAAGAAAAAATCAAGGATCAATCCAACATCCCCAGCCCAACTAAAGTGGGCTCATTCCTTTGCTGCCATTGCTCTCTGGGACTGCTCTGGGGAGTCTTACAGGCACCTTCCTGCTCAGCTGAGTGTTTGGGAGGGACTGAAAAATAAGAATAAAAATAAAAAAGAGATGAAGGGAGATCTGCCCAGGGTGTTTGCATACAAAATCTAAAATTTTGGGGATGCTCTGAGTTGTTGGTCTCATTTATTGACTCAGCAACTCAGCCATTAGGCAGAATTCTCCTTGTATTTCTGGTTTTGTAGAATCATTAAGGTTGGAAAAGACCTCTAAGAAAAAATCAGCATCAATCCAACATCTCCAGCCCAACTAAAGTGTCTCAAAATTCCACATCCATGGGTGGTTTGGACACCCCCAAGGGGGGGGGTGACTCCACCCCTTCTCTGGGCTCTGGGAATTTTTTTAGGGAATAATTTTTTTTCTAAAAACCAAGATAAACCCAATTTGAGGCCATTTTTTCTCCTCCTGTTTCTTCTTCCTCATCCCAACCCCCATCTCCTCTCAAGGGCTCCCCTGAGCTTCTACTTCTCCAGATTTCCCAATCCCAGCTCCCTCAGCCACTCCTCAGGGATGCTCCAGACCCTTCCCTAATTTCTTTGGGAATGGGGATGTCACCTCCTGGCCCCGTGGGGTTGGGGGGGGATGAGCCAGCTGAGAGTTTCAAGGAAGAAAAATAATAATTAAAAAAAAAAAAGTAAACGAAAGGAAAAAAAAGTAAAAGAAAAAAATCCTTATAGGATTTGTGCTTCAGACCCTTCACCAACTTCTTTGGATACCCTTAAGGGACCCCCTTAGTTGCCCCACATCCCCTTTGCCCACTCAGGGGTCCCAGACATAGCAAGGAAGGTCCCAGTTTACCCTTGAATCTGCCCAGTTCTTCTGCTTTAGTTGATGTCTGCCTTGGACCATGTCACAACCTCCAGGTGGGGAAAATCTGGGGGCTCTTGATTTCCAATCCTGCTTCCAGACTGGAGCAAAAGAGGGAAGGAGGAAAAAAAAAAGGAGCTGGATATTTATGGTGTGCTCAGGATTAATCCTGCACTCAAGCTTCAAAGCCTGGTGCAACCTGGACTGAAATAATCCCTCTGTCCCCTCACCTATGAGATCTTGGGCTGGGGTTGGCTGAGAAGAAGCTGCTGCTGAAGTTATTAGGGCCACATCAGCCCAGATGTGGCTTCCTTGGTTGCTTTGTGGGGGACAGGGGGGTCCAAGTGGCCTGGCAGCACCCTGACTCCTCTTGAAGCCCATCCCCACCCCTTTGTTTCACACAGTGCCAGCTGATGCTGAGCTGCTGGACCATGAGAAGGCTTTTATCCAGTTCCACATCACCATGCCAGAGGGACCATCCCTTCGTGTCCTGCTGCAGGACCCTGAGGAGAGGAGGAAGTTGGGTAAGCACATCCCTGGGGGTAAAACCCCTCAGTTTTTCCAATAAAACCTCAATTCAAGCTCTGTGAGCCCATCATAAACCTCCCAGTGTAGGCAGGGCTTCCACTCAGACATCTTGAGGGCCTCTCTCTTTGTGAGTACACTTTTTTGGGGGGTGGTTTCTTTGAAAAGAGCCTTTCCTAGAGTTTAACACTGCCCTGGCAATTAAACCAAATACCAGATGCTCCCTGTTAATCCCCCTCCCTGGTAAAGGAAGGAGAGAGAATAAGGGAGAGAGACTGATGGGTTGGAAACTAAACTACACAGCTTTCATGAAACAGGAATGAGAAATAGGAAAAAAAAAGACTAAATCTATACAAATCTCCAGGAAAATGGATCCCAGGTTCCTCCCCCCTTTCCCCCAATAACTCTCCCATCCCCACCGAGGCTGCAGGGCAGCCCTGGGAAAGTCCAGGCTGGACTCCTGGGGTCAGCAGCAGTGGGGAGCTGGAGGCAGGAACACACAGATTCAGGCTGACATGGATCAGGAGCACAGGCAGAGGAAGGGATGGAATCCTCCCAGGATGCCCAAGCAAACAGGAACAGGGGAAGAAGGGGAAGCAGGAAGGGCTTTGACCCTGGTGATCCCTCCAATTTCTCCTGAGGATGAGGTGGATGGGATGGAATCCTCTGTTTGGTCAATTCTGGCCATTTCTGTTGTCTGTTCCTCCCCAAAGGAGGGCTGCAGGTGGGACCTCTTGACTCCTTTTCTCCTTCCAGAGGGCAAAATGTTCCTCAGAGCTGAGCAGTGGCCTTGGTTCTGCACCCCATTCTCCAGCTGGAACTCTAAACATGGAGTGGGATCAGTCCCAGCAGCAGACACTGCCTGAGAAACTTGCTGTTCATTTCAGCAAGTGCAGCTCCTTCCAAGAGACTCAGCTGAAAGCAAAAGTCCAAGGCAGAAAATCCCTTTTATCCTGCCCCAAACCAGGATCCTTAGGAAGGCAGGAGAGGACCACAGTTCCTTAGTAGGATCTTGAGAACCAACTCATGCTGCTTGCACCAACTTGTGACCATAAACCCAAGATGTCCTGAGCCAGAGAACATCACCCAACACCCTGTAGGAACAAAAAGATCCTGGAAGCTCTTTGGTTTGGGCTTGATAAGATGAAGACACAGCAGATGCCAGGAGGGTGGCTTTTTTAGCTGCCTCAAAATACTTGAGAGACAAGAACTTCCTCCCCTGCAAATTTTCAGCTTCAGGGGAAAAAACAGAGTGTTGCTTATTCAGCTGAAGTCATCTTTTGGCAGCCTCTCCCCAGCAAAGCTGCACCCTGATTTTTGGGGTGTCATCTCCTGGTTTCCTCCCACACAAGCTGCCTCTTGGTGTTTTTTCCTCTCGTTGCCTTTGGATGAAAGGAAACAGATCCCACCAGGAGTCTGTCACATCTCCATCCCCAGCAAAATCCTTCTGGCTGCTCGGCCAGAGTTCACTGCTGGGGAGGAGAAGTGTGGGAAGACTCCTTAAATGAACCCCAAAACCAGAGTGTTATGGTGACACTACCCCAAAAATCCCTGGTTTCCCAGTTCTGTCAGCCCAGCTTCCAGCTTTTCCTGGGGGGAATGGTCTCTGTTCAACACAGACTGGTGAAAAATCATCATGGAGATGTTGATTTTAACATTAACCATTAATTTAATGTTAATTTAATCTTTAATTTAACCATTAATTTAATCATTAATGTCACTATTAATATTAAGTTTGATCAGACATCATATATTCCACCCTTTTCAGCAGATTGGACCCCAAAGCTTCCACAACTTCCATGCCCAACCTCTATTCCCCATGGGAACAAGAGGAGTTGCTGGGCATGAAAACCCAGTTTTAATTTAATGATAAATGATAAAATATGATTTATTGCATTTGATACAGCCATTTTGGAAGGTTTCTTCCCCTCATTTTTCCATCCAGCCTCAAAGATTTCCCAGATTTTGCCTTCTCCCAGGGAAAAGCAGGGGTCTCCAGGCTCCTCAGGAGCAAACACCCATCACCTCCCTGGGTTCTGTTGCCACCGTGTGTCCAAAACCTGAAAATGCTGCAGGAACTGGTTTCTAAGATACGTGGATAAATATATACATATATAGGGGTGGTTTTTTTGGGGTATTTTAGCATTGGATGTGGGTATCCTGGTTGCAAAACCCACGTTTGCTCGGATACTCGTGGGTCATCACCACTTCATCAAACACCCATCACCTCCCTGGGTTCTGTTGCCACCGTGTGTCCAAAACCTGAAAATGCTGCAGGAACTGGTTTCTAAGATACGTGGATAAATATATACATATATATATATTATTTTTGGGGGGTATTTTAGCATTGGATGTGGGTATCCTGGTTGCAAAACCCACGTTTGCTCGGATACTCGTGGGTCATCACCACTTCATCAAACACCCATCACCCATCACCTCCCTGCGTTCTGTTGCCACCGTGTGTCCAAAACCTGAAAATGCTGCAGGAACTGGTTTCTAAGATACGTGGATAAATATATACATATATAGTTTATTTTTTGGGGGGTATTTTAGCATTGGATGTGGGTATCCTGGTTGCAAAACCCACGTTTGCTCGGCTACTCGTGGGTCATCACCACTTCATCTCTTCTGGACCTTTTTCAGCCACTTTTTTTTTTTATTTCCCAAGAGTGGAAAGACATTGAAGGCAAGTTGAGAGGAGCAAAGCAAGAGCAGCAGCTGAAGAGGGTGGAAAAAAAAAAAAAAGGACCTGCAGGGCAAGGAGAAGGCTTTGGCTTAACCTAGAAAAGAGGGAGACATGCGGCATCTTTCCCAAACTGAAAAGCTGTCACCGGGAGGACAGAGCAAAATTGTCCCTCGTGTCCTGCCCCCCCCCTCCTCCTTTCAGAGGCTGCAAGGAGATGGAGAGAAGTTAATTTGCAGAGGAGATTGAGGTTAAGCATTAGGAGGAACTTCGGGGGTGGTGCAAATCAGTGGCAGCTCCTTCGGTGCTGGTTTTTTTTTTTTTGGGAACATCTTCCAGCTCCGGTGCTGGCGTCGGGGGAGTGAAGTAGGTCACCCTTCAAGGTCCCTTCCCCAGCCCTACCTCCAGGGTTCAAGCTGACAGCTGGGACCTACTCCATTTAGTGCCTGGAAGGTTGCAAACGTGACTGGGCTGTCCCTGACTCAACGTTGGGTGACAGAAGCGTGGAGGCTGCTGGCGTCCGTGGGAGAGGGAAAACCGGTGACGGGGCTGCTCCGCTCCAGCCTTGTCATCTCTCTGCTTCCTTGCAGGCAAAGCTCATCTGAAAAAAGCCATCATGAAGCATGAGGAAGCCATGAGGCTCCACGGCTTGTGCAAAATCCTACGGAAGATGGACATCCTCCAGGAGGTCCTCTCCTTCGCCCACAAACGCTCCCTGAGCAAATACTCGGAAATCGACCACGAGGAGGATTTCTTTGAAACAGGGGATGCTCCAGACATTCACCGTGAGTGGATTTTTGTTTTGGGGGGGGGGGAGATGTTGTTTTTTTGCTGTTTTTTTTCCCTTTTTGCTGTTAAAAGGGGGTTTCTGACAGGTTTTGTGGGGTGGGTAAACTCCACGGTGAGTTTGGGGCATAGCGGAGCTTCTGGTGGAGCATCTCAAGTGGGAGTAGGGGGCTCCAGGATGCCTGAATAGATCTGAGCTGCTCAAGGAGCATGATGAAGAGGCAGCACTGACCCCCTGTTTTTATTCTTCCTACCACTAGCCAAAACACACCAGAAACCAGAGATAAAATCCCCCAACTTCTCCCAGGTGAAGGTGACCGACCTCTTCCACAGGCTGGTACGTAAGGTTGCCCCAAGGGAGCAGACATCTTCTCTTCCTCCTCCTCCTCCTCCTCCTTTTCCTCTGCATGTTCTGCTTGCCTGGTTTCCTTCTTCCCCAGAGGCTTCCCCAGAGCCTCTTCTCCCTCTCCTGGTCTAGCTGCTGTTCTCAGGGGCAGCTTTCCAAGGAGGATGAAGATGCCTCCTGGAAAAGAGGGACCCACACAGGACGAAGGGTGGGAGGACACAAATCTGTCTCTTCAAGACCTAAATGGGTTGCAAAGCTTGTCCAGTGCATGAGGGAATGGGCATGGACATTTTGGGTGGACTATTACCCAGGAAGAACCCTTCAGAGGAAGATTTTTGGGAGAGCAGAGCAGGATGATGCCAGCTGGAAGGCTCACAGGGTTTTGGGGAGCAGGGATGAGGCTTGGGGCTGCTGTGAGACTTGGCTGGGTTGTCCCCATCCCTCAGACACCCCCAGGAGATGTTGGGCATCTCTGCTTTTGAACAGCCCCAGGGTGGGCAGGTAAATCCTGCACCTGTAGGAATAAGAAAGCAGGGAAAAGACAGGAAAATAGGGAACGAGGTGGTTTTAAAGGTCCCTCCCAACCCTGATAATTCTATGATTCCATAAAATCTGACCCTGAAGAGGTGACTTGACTGTGCCAAGACCTCCTCCTTCCTGCCTTGCAGGAGAGGGGCAGTGCTGGAAGGATGTCCAGACCTTAGCTCTGAGCAGAGGGTTGGAACAAAGACCTTCTGAGGTCCTTCCCAAGACTGTTCTGCTCCTCACAAACCTGACATCTGACACTGGCTTTTAAGCACCTCTGGCTTCATATTCCATAAATCTGCATTTTTTGAGTGCAAAACAGGCTCAAAATCAAGTCCTTAAAAAAAAATAATAATGCAGAAGGCAGGATTTCTGTCTCTGCTCCTTCCCCATCAGGAGGGAGGCTTGTGAGGTTGCACATCTCCAGGGATTTGCACCCCAAAGTACTTCCCATGTTTCTACCTTACCCCAGGGGCCTCTCTCAGTTTTCTCAGCCAAAAACAAGTGGTACCCATTGAGGAGAGTCCACCTGATGAGAGGAGAGAATGGCTTTGGCTTCACACTACGAGGAGACTCCCCTGTCCTCATTGCTGGGGTCATTCCAGGAGGCTGTGCTGCTGTGAGTACCATCAAACCCTCCTTGGCCTCAAGGATGCTGGAATCCATCCTTAAGGATGCTGGAAGTGGGGTGGCAGGGTTGTCTTGAGAGGTGCTGGGTAGTTTTGGGTCAGTTGGATGAGTTGATAACTGCATTTTTGTGCTCAGAGTCATCCTGGCTGGCTCTCAGCCAGGGGCTTGAAGATGGATGCTGTGAAAGAATTGGGATATTTATTTTTTTTTAGGGAAAAATAAGGACTTTTAGCTCTTTTTTTTCTTTTTAACTGCTGGCAGCTTCTCTTTGGCAAGCCCCCAGCTTCCTTCTCCCCCATTTTGGGATGTGACAGTGGATGGAACAAGATGGCAAGTCTGAAACCTGGGTTCTCTCAGTGAAAACTCACTGGATGGCCTTTCTCATGTATCAAGGGCAGGTTTTTTTCCCCCACCAGAAGCTTGCTGAAGCATCCTGAAAGGTCTCCCCCCCTCCCTAGCACTCCTCAGCATCAACCCCAGAGCCACCCAGAGCCCAGCATCTCCTTAGCAGCAGGTTCATATCCCTTTTGGGGATGCTGAAATATGCTGAAATACTCATAAATACCACACGTGGCCCATACCTGGACCCCAGTTGTGGCTCCTGGGCTCCTTAACATCCATTGCAGTCAGCTGAGGTGGAACTGGTGTCCAGATAGGCACTGAAATGTGGGTGTCCCTGTGTGGACAAGTTTCTAAACCTCCATTCCAACTGGTTTGGGTTCCTCCCATCTCTGATGCTTTAGTGCAGAGCTGTGGGGAGATGGCAAGAGCCTTGTTGATGCCTTGAGGAATGAAGGGAACGTGTAGGACCTTGCTGAGCCTGCTCCATTTTCTTAGGGATCAAGGCTTGGAGGCAATCATTCTATTATTTATTCAATATTTCATTTAATATTATTCCTGGACACCTGCCCTTTATTCAAGAGGCAGAACTTGGCTGCCAAAAGCCACAGGGATGGGAGCTGACAGCATTTTGGGTGCCAAGCACCACCAGGAACTGCCAAAAAGATCCTTGGCCTCTGGAGCATCCCATTTCTCTGTGTGCCAGTTGCAACGTGGAGGTAAAATCTTGTGGATGGTGAAGATCTCAGCTGTTTTTCTGCTGTAGGTGGAAGGGAGACACCCCCACCCCAACCATCCGTCCCCATGGGCCACATCTCTGCACAACTGGGACCCAGAGAGTGGGGTGGGTGCTGAGAAGACCTCATGCAGCATCATTCCTCAGCTCCACCATCCTCATCCTTCTCTCTTCTCCTGCAGGAAGCTGGGCTGAAGGAGGGAGACTACATCATCTCAGTGAATGGCAGGGACTGCAGGTGGGCCAAGCATGCTGAGGTGGTGCAGCTGCTGAAGAGCACTGGGGAGGAAGGGGTGGAGATTGGTGTGATCACCCTGCAGAGCTCCGAAGGGCAGAAAGCTGTAAGTCACACTGCATCGTGGCATTCTTTGGGTTGGAAAAGACCTGGAAGAGTTCAATCCTTAACCCAGCATAGTGCCAGCTCCACCACTAAACCCTGAGGCATCACATGGCTTTTAAATCCCTCCAGGGATGGGGACTCCACCACTGCCCTGGGCAGCCTGCCAGGGTCTCACAATCCTTTATGGGAAGAAATTGTTCCTAAATGAACCTAAACTTCTCCTGGCACAACTTGAGGCCATTGCCTCTTGTCCTGTTGATTGATACCTGGGAGAAGAGACCAACCTGGGGACTAATCCCCCTCATTCCAACCTTTTTTCAGGGAGTTGTAGAGAGTGAGAAGGTCTCCCCTCAACTTCCTTTATCTCCAGGCTAAACATCCCCAGTTCCCCCAGGTGCTCTTGTGCTCCAGACCCTTCCCCAACTCCTTTGCCCTTCTCTGGACATTCTCCAGCCCTTCCATGTCCTCCTTGTAATGAGGGCCCCAAACCTGATCCCAAGATTCCAGGTGTGGCTTCACCAGTGCTGAGTATAAAGGGGCAATTTCTGCCCTTCCCCTTCTGGCCACCTTATTGCTCTTACAAGCCAGGATGCTATTGGCCTTCTTGGCCACCTGGGCACCTGCTGGCTCATATGCAGCCAAATCTTGAGCAATACCCTTGGGTCCTTTTCCACCAGGAAGTTTTCTTGCTCCTAGGCTGAAGGTGCAGGACTGAAGCCCCTACAGCCCAGATGCTGCCCTGGCTTCACACCTTCCTCCACTCCCTTTCTCAAACAGGTAGACAAGAAGGCAGCAGTGATGTCCTCTGGCAGTGGGATGCTGAAGAGCAACAAGGAAAACAGCAGAAAGAGCCTGATGAACAGCAAGAGTGCCAGCACCCTGCTGGTCTGGAGCAAGAAGAGCAAGAGGAGCAAGAAGAGCACCTATGGCATTCCCTTCACCACGGTGGGAGACAACGAGGCCATGTACTGAAGTAGCCACCAGCCTTGGTCGTGTGGCTCCGTGGGCTCCAGGGCTGGCTGCCCATCAACCCTTGCAAGCACTGGTGGCCTGAAGAGGTTGTGCTGGGGTGGGGGCTTCAAGGACCACCCCAAAACCTGGGGATTTGCCACTGGTCAGAGTTTTTTCCGAAGAGGTGACAGAAGGAATCACAGTGCCGGACTCCTCCACCTCCCAACTTCTGTGTTAAAACATTCCTCAGCTTAAAAAAAAACAAAAAAACCCAAAACACTGATGTATTTTTAATTTTTCAATCTTTTTTTTTTCTTTTGGCTCTTAAGGGGGTCGGGGGAAGGGGGGGGGGTGAGCTGTGCTTTGGTATAAAGCAGGGACTGATTTGTGTCTTCTGCTCGGTGTGAGGAGCAGCCAAGCAAGCCCCAGCCATTAAAGCAAAAGCTGTAACCTTCTTTAGTGTCTCCTAGGTTTTCTCTGCAAGGTAGAAGGTGGCCAAGATCAACTGACAGAACTAAATTGTTCAGCACTTCCAGCTGGAGGCCCCTTTCTTCTCCCCTTTTTTTTTGGGGCAGGGGATCACGGAGACGTCGAGGATTTCTGGTGATCCCATCATGGGGTCCAGCACAGACCCAGACACCAGTGGGCTGTGGATCTCAGCTGCCATACCAGTTAGGGATGTCCCTGTGAAATGGGCTGAAGTTAGGTTTGACTCTTCTTTTAGTGCTTTTTGATTTTTTTTTTTTTTTTTTTTTAATAGACACCCAGCAAATACAGCCTAGCTGCACAGCCTGGAAGAAAAGGGAAAGATTTAATGTCCATTTGTTGTCTGGCTTTTTTTTTTTTTTTTTTTTTAATCAGTAGAGGTGGATTGCCCTAAATATGTGAGTAGATTAATAGCTAAGAACCTTGTTTTGTTGGGTTGGGTTTTATTATTTTTTTTTTTTTCTTGGTATGAGATTAAAATTCCAGGAAGATAGCTCTTCCAGATTATTAAACTACTAAATTTGTGCTAGTATTGGATCTTGCACACGTTGCTAATACCCTAACACTGTGCTGTCAGCATTTGTACCAGAACTGGGCTGATGGATACATACATCTTGGTAATTGTACTGAAGATGCTGGGAGACTCTGAATACGTTCTTAGATATATTGGTGAAATTTTCTCAATCCCATTTCTGCTTCGTGCATTATTATTATTATTTTTTTTTTCTGAAGAGCTGTCTGGTCTTCAGTGCTCGGATGATCTTGGGTAGGTAGAAAACACCCTTCAGAAATGCAACTGAAGCTTTTTGTACTTTCCCAAGTCGTGATGAATTTGTAGCAGGAGTTGAACGGAGCCAACGAGCACTGGCAGACTTGTTAGAGCATCCCCCCTGCCCACCTTGACTACTTCTAGGTGGCCCAATGCCCACGTGCCAAGCTTTCAGCCCTTTTTTTGTTTTGTTTTTTAATTCAGGAGGGTTTTTTAACCCTGCTTCATTGCCCAAGATGCTTCTCCATAGACTGAGCCATCATCAGACCAGCTTACGAATCTGTCTGCCACCTTGAGACCATCTGGTGTAGATTCTCTACATAATCTCCCCAGCTGCTTGGTGGGAAAAGAAGGGGGTAGGTTGACACCAAAGGCCACCTTGATGTTAAAAGCATCCTAGCAACATTTTTTCCCCACACCCCCATCTTAAATGTGTTGCCAACACAGACGTGGATGGATTTATGTAGAGGAAACGTGTAGAAGCAGTGAGCCCCCTGCATCACCCAACTCCTCTGCTGATGCTGGTGGAGGGGTTGTGTCTGGTGCAAGCTGAAGAACTTCCATACCACCACTGGGGTTGAGTTTGGGCTCTGTTTTGTACGTGGACTCTCCCCTTTTCTGGATTAAAAAGCACTGATTGAAAACCACTTGTTGGTGCATCTCTGTCACGAATTCTAGGTGGGATTGGATGCCCCAGCCATGGAGGGAAGAAGCCCTTGGTGGCCCTTCTGAATGGGTCAGGTTTGGGTCACTTTTACCTGAATTTTTGACATCATTTTTTTACATTTTTAGACATTGATATCAGTGCTTTCCTGTGAGGGTGGTGATGCACTGGAAGAGGTTGTCCAGAGAAGTTCTGTCTGCCCCATTCCTGGAAGTGTTGAAGGTTGGATGGGGCTTGGAGCAACCTGGGCTGGTGGGAGGTGTCCCTGTCCATGCAGAGGGTTGGAACTGGATGATCTTTAAGGTCCCTTCCAACCCAGTCTATTCTATGATTCTTGCCAAGGTGTCCTATCATAGAATCATAGAATCATAGAATTGGCTGGGTTGGAAGGGACCTCAGAGATCATCGAGTCCAACCCTTTTACCACCGTTGCAGTTGCTAGACCATGGCACTGAGTGCCACATCCAGTCTCTTTTGAAATATCTCCAGGGATGAAGAATCCACTACTTCCCTGGGCAGCCCATTCCAATGTCTGATCACTCTCTCCGTAAAGAAATTCTTTCTAATATCTAACCTAAACTTCCCCTGGCACAACTTAAGACCCTGCCCTCTTGTCTTGGTGAAAGTCATCTGGCAAAAGAGCCCAACCCCCCCCGGCTCCAACCTCCTTTCAGGGAGTTGTAGAGAGTGATGAGGTCTCCCCTGAGCCTCCTCTTCTCCAGCCTCAGCACCCCCAGCTCCCTCAGCCCTTCCTCACAGGACTTGTGCTGGATCCCTTCACAGCCTCCTTGCTCTTCTCTGGACCTGCTCCAGCACCTCAATCTCCTTCCTGAACTGGGGGGCCCAGAACTGGACACAGTACTCGAGGTGTGGCCTCACCAGGGCTGAGTACAGGGGCAGAATCCCTTCCCTGGACCTGCTGGCCACACTGTTCCTGATCCAGGCCAGGATGCCATTGGCCTTCTTGGCCACCTGGGCACACAAAATACTATAGTGCTCTGAGCCTGGAGCCCTCAGGGTTGACCAGCCTGGATCAGTGCTATTGCTCTAAGAGCAACTGACCTCTCTGCTGGCTTGCTCAGGACTGAGCTGAGCCTTTGTCTCAGGCCTCACCACCCTTAGGGTGAGGCTCTGGGGAGTCTTGAACACGTGGCCTCGGCTTTGCAGTACTGCGTGCTAGCCAGCTGCGCCACTCAAGCCTCACCCTATGAGGTGAGGTATATTTCTATGAAATCATAGAATCATAGAATCATAGAATAGGCTGGGTTGGAAGGGACCTCAGAGATCATCGTGTCCAACCCTTGATCAACTACCGCCACAGTCACTAGACTATGGCACTGAGTGCCATATCGAGTCGCTTTTTAAATGTCTCCAGGGACGAAGAGTCCACCACCTCCCCAGGCAGCCCGTTCCAATGTCTGATCACCCCTTCTGTGAAAAAATTCTTTCTAATATCCAATCTGAACTTCCCCCGCCACAATTTAAGACCATGCCCTCTTGTCTTACTAAATCTTGACCTGTTGAGGTTAGGAGAGAACATGTGTCTCTTGTATGGTCTCCTCCAAGGCAAGCCAAGCTCCTGAGCATCTAGATTGGTCCATCAGCTCCTGGTGAGCCATCATCTTCATCTCCAGTGTGATGCACTGGGAGCTGGTGGCCTTGTCCCATGAGATATTCATGGGGTAATGTGGGCTCCAGGTTGGGTACCCTGAGAAATTTTCTCCTGAAAAGTAAAGGAAACCATTCCAAAAACAAATCATCTTCACACCATGGGTTTTGATCTGCTGCTTTTGGGTTTTTGAGGCTGTTTTATTGAATAAGGAGTTCCAAATCCCTTGGTTTTTGGAAGACTACATTGATGGGAACAAAGGTGTCACTCATGCACCCAACTGGAGGTGAAAGAAAAAAGAAGTCAGAGTTGAAAGGAGGTGAAAGAACAGAGTTAACTCCTCTTCAGAGACACAGGGATGGGTTTAAATCCCTCTTAGATGGGAGTGAACAAGTGCTCTCCACATTGGGTCAATATATAGAAGTGTGGTGGGAAGCCTCTTTTTCTCCTCTTTATCAAGCCAGGGTTAAAATGGCATCTGACTTCCTTTCTCTGGTTCTGTTTTCTTTTTTCTTTTCTCTTTTCTCTTTTCTCTTTCTCTTTCTCTTCTTTCTCTTTTCTCTTTTCTCTTTTCTCTTTTCTCTTTTCTCTTTTCTCTTCTCTTCTCTTCTCTTCTCTTCTCTTTTCTTCTCTTCTCTTCTCTTCTCTTCTCTTCTCTTCTCTTCTCTTCTCTTCCTTTCCCTTCTTTCCTTTCCTTTCTTTCCTTTCCCTTTCCTTTCCTTTCCTTTCCTTTCCTTTCCTTTCCTTTCCTTTCCTTTCTTTCCTTTCCTTTCTTTCCTTTCTTTCTTTCTTCTTTCTTTCTTTCTTTCTTTCTTTCTTTCTTTCTTTCTTTCTTTCTTTCTTTCTTTCTTTCTCTTTCTTTTCTTTCTTTCTTTCTTCTTTCTTTCTTTCTTTCTTTCTTTCTTTCTTTCTTTCTTTCTTTCTTTCTTCTTTCCTCTCTCTCTTTCTTTCTTTCTTTCTCTCTTTCTCTCTTTCTCTCTTTCTCTCTTTCTTCTCTCTTCTTTCTCTTTCTCTCTTTCTCTCTTTCTCTCTTTCTCTCTTTCTCTCTTTCTCTCTTTCTCTCTTTTCTTTCTTCTTTCTTTCTTTCTCTCTCTCTCTCTCTCTTTCTTTCTCTCTTCTCTCTTTCTTTCTCTCTTTCTTTCTCTCTTTTCTCTCTTTTCTCTCTTTCTCTCTTTCTCTCTCTTTCTCTCTTTCTCTCTCTTCTCTTCTTTCTCTCTCTTCTTCTTTCTTTCTCTCTTTCTCTCTTTCTCTCTTCTCTCTCTCTCTTCTAACACATTTGTGTACTTTAAGGTGCTTTCCCTTTCATCAAACCTCCTGTACCCATCACCACCCTCAAAGCTCTACCAAATCCTTTTTTTTTTTTTTTAGCCACCCACAGGAATTTTTTCTGCTGCCTTTTCCCACCTACGTTCAGTGGATGTGGGAAACTCATGACTCTGTATCCAGGATCACCTCCCCCTCTGATGCTGGAATTTCAGATGAGATGTGAGCTCCATCAGCAAGACAAGAACCTGGTGCTTCCTCCTTCCTCACTGAGAGGCCCTGGAGCTGGATTTTTCTATGCTTGTCCTCTCCATCTGGACCAGGAGGTGGAGGGATCCTGTAGGATCCTGGTGGGAGGGGACAAAAGAACAATTTCCAGAGCAGCTTTACAGAAAATTAAGGACTTGAGGTCTCTCCAACCTCTGTCCTTGTGGATTCAGGAGGAGGGCTCTGCAGAGGGACCTGGACAGACTAGAGAGCTGGGCCGATTCCAACGGGATGAGGTTCAACAAGGCCAAGTGCCGGGTCCTGCACTGTGGCCACAACAACCCCATGGAAGCTCCAGGCTGGGCACAGAGTGGCTGGAGAGCAGCCAGGCAGAAAGGGACCTGGGAGTCTGGATTGCCAGGAAGCTGAACAGGAGCCAGCAGTGTGCCCAGGTGGCCAAGAAGGCCAATGGCATCCTGGCCTGGATCAGAAACAGCGTCACCAGCAGGTCCAGGGAGGTGATTCTTCCCCTGTACTCAGCGCTGGTTAGGCCACACCTCGAGTACTGTGTCCAGTTCTGGGCCCCTCAGTTTAAGAAGGATGTAGAGGTCCTGGAACAGGTCCAAAGGAGGGCAACCAGGCTGGTGAAGGGACTCGAGCACAGACCCTATGAGGAGAGGCTGAGAGAGCTGGGGCTGTTCAGCCTGAAGAAGAGGAGGCTCAGGGGAGACCTCATTGCTGTCTACAACTCCCTGAAAGGAGGCTGTAGCGAGGTGGGAACTGGACTCTTTTCACAGACGACCTTCAACAAGACAAGAGGACACAGTCTTAAGTTGTGCCAGGGGAGGTTTAGGTTAGATATTAGAAAGAATTTCTTCACGGAGAGGGTGATTAGGCTATGGAATGGACTGCCTGGTGAGGTGGTAGATTCTCCGTCCCTGGAGGCATTTAAAAAAAGACTGGATGTGGCACTCAGTGCCATGGTCTAGCAACTGCTCCGGTGGGTCAAGGGTTGGACTAGATGATCTCTGAGGTCCCTTCCAACCCGGCTAATTCTATGATTCTATGATCTCTCACCCTGGGCATCCTAAACTGGGACCAGTTAACACAGCTTTTAGTGGCATCTTGTGACCAAAGAGAAGGTGGAAACAGAGTTTTTTTTGTTTTTTTAAAATCTTTTGTTGATTTCTAGGGCACATAAAACAGAAAACAGTGATGACCACCACCTTGGGAGATGCCAGCAAAACTCCAAAGCTCCAGCCCCCTTTTCTGCCTTTGAGGTTGAATTTCCCCCTTCTTGGAGCTTCATTCTCAGGAAGAAGCAGCACCCAGCCCATCTCCCAGCCCTCCCAGAGTGGAGGTGGGGAAGGGGTTTTGATTTTTCCCCTCCATGAAGCACCCAACAGCTCTCAGGAGAAGAGGAGAAGGCATCAGCTGGGCTGGGATCCATGCTCCTGCCTCCTCACTTCGTGGCTCATGGGCATCATACCCCATAATAGCTCCTCTGTAGCTGTCACCAGCTACAAATTAAACCCTCAGATTGTCCCTGGGGACAAGAGAGGGATAAGAGCTACTGGGCTCATGACCCCAAGCCCCAGTGCTTGGGGTTTGGTGCTTGGACACAGCAGCCAGGCAAGGTGCTCCCACTGCTCTTTACATTGGATTTCCATATTTATTTCTTATTTTTTTAGCAGGCTCAAGCCCTTCAGAAGCACCTGGGGGTCTTTTCAAGCAGTTGTAGAGCAGGAGCAGCTCAGTGGGGTTGTCACTGGGGGCAGAGAAGTTTTTCCTTCTGCTCCCAAGAAGAGGAGCAAAGCTTGTCCTGCTTGGTTCTTTATCCAATGCTCATCCCATCCATCACCCTTAGCCCCTGCATCTCACCTGGAGCCTCCTGGGTACCGATGTGGTGTGGAGGAGGGTGCCCTAGAGCCATCCTTGATGGATGAATCCTCAAAGATCCAATGATTCTTGAATCCATCCCGAAGCCACTGGATGGCAGCAACACCCTGCTGGATGCCCCCTCTCCTCACAGCACCCTCAGGTCCCCAGACTGACACCCAAGGGGGAGAAGAAGTGTCCCTGGGATGCTCTGGATAACCTGGGAAATGCTCCAGGTTTGAGGAAGAGCAGCTGGAAAATTCCTGGTGGAAAATGACCCAAAGGTGTTGGTCAGCAGTGGTTGAGTATGAGCCAGGGATTGCCCAGGTGGCCAGCAGGACCAAGGCAAGAATTGTCCCCCTGTGCTGGTGTCATGGTTTAACACTGCCCCAGAAACTAAACCAAATCACAGATGCTCCCTATTAATCCCCTTCCCCTCCCTGATAAAGGAAGGAGAGAGAAGAAGGGAGAGAGACTGATGGGTTGGAAACTAAACTACACAGCTTTAATGAAGCAGGAATGAGAAATAGGAAAAAAAATGACTAAATCTATACAAATCTCCAGGAAAATGGATCCCAGGTTCCTCCCCCCTTTCCCCCAATAACTCTCCCATCCCCACCGAGGCTGCAGGGCAGCCCTGGGAAAGTCCAGGCTGGACTCCTGGGGTCAGCAGCAGTGGGGAGCTGGAGGCAGGAACACACAGATTCAGGCTGGCATGGATCAGGAGCACAGGCAGAGGAAGGGATGGAATCCTCCCAGGATGCCCAAGCAAAGAGGGACAGGGCAAGGAGGGGAAGCAGGAAGGGCTTTGACCCTGGTGATCCCTCCAATTTCTCCTGAGGATGAGGTGGATGGGATGGAATCCTCTGTTTGGTCAGTTCTGGCCATTTCTCTTGTCTGTTCCTCCCCAAAGGAGGGCTGCAGGTGGGACCTCTTGACTCCTTTTCTCCTTCCAGAGGGCAAAATGTTCCTCAGAGCTGAGCAGTGGCCTTGGTTCTGCACCCCATTCTCCAGCTGGAACTCTAAACATGGAGTGGGATCAGTCCCAGCAGCAGACACTGCCTGAGAACCTTGCTGTTCATTTCAGCAAGTGCAGCTCCTTCCAAGAGACTCAGCTGAAAGCAAAAGTCCAAGACAGAAAATCCTCTTTATCCTGGCCCAAACCAGGACAGAAGTTCAAGTTCTGGGCACTGCAAGGCAGAGCAGGAGGTTCAGCAGGGGCTGAGCTGTCAGAGCTGCACTAGAGGGCAGAGTTGTTACGTTCTGAAACAGAAAAATCATGGAAAAGTTTGGCTTGGTAGGAACCTTAAAGCTCATCCATCTCCAACCCCTCTGCCTTGCCTGGGGACACCTCCCACCAGCCCAGGTTGCCCAAGGCTCCATCCAACTTGGCCCTGAACATTTCCAGGGATGAAGCAGCCACAGCTTTGTGGGAAAGCATCACCATCACAGGAAAGAATTTTTTTCCTAATATCTTACCCAAGTTTCCCTTCTTTCAGCTTAAACCTCTTCCCCCTCATTCCACCATTCCAGGACCTTGTAAAAAAACTCCAGCCCAGCTTTCCTGCAGCCCCTTTAGGTCCTGAATGGTTCTCTGGAGTTTCACTGGAGTTTTCCCTTCTCCAGGCTGAACAACCCCAACTCTTAACCTGGCTCCAGAGCTGCTGCAGTCCTTGGATCATCCTCATGGTTTTCCCCCCCACAAGAAGGACATAGAGCTGTTGGAGCAAGGCCAGAGGCCATGGGGATGGCCTCAACACTGCAGTAGAGTGGAATAAAGGACAATCCCCTGCTGATCACTGCTTTTGGTGCATCCCAGGACATGGCTCACACATCTTCCTCAGCCCTTCCACCCCTAAAGCCACCCCAGCACAGCTTGGGGTGGCGTTTGTGTCCCAAAGTGTGCCATTAACCCCATGCTTGAAGCTCCATCCTGGCTCACACACTCCCACCCCAAACCAGATCTTCCTTTATCAAGTGCCTTGATGCTTCCTGGCAGCAAATCCTCCTGCATCTTCCAGGGAAGGAGAGGAGGTGACATTCCATGAGCAGGGACCTGCCAGGCTTTTGTCTGTCCCCAAGGTCCAGCTGCTTGCAACCAGGGAGTGGGATGATGGCTGGGAATGCTCTCCCATCCTTAGGAGTGATCCTTGGGGAGTTCTCAGCCACCTTCCCACCCATGGGAGCAAATGTCACCCCTGTGGGACTGGGTCTGGTCAAGGGGTTGGAAAAATGACCTCTTTTAATCCCTTGAACCCTCTTTGCTGCGGGATATGGGGGGTTCTGGTGGGTCTGTGCTCTTGAGTCCAAAGGAGGATGGGGGAGGATGCTGGTTCTCTTCAGGTTTCACCTTCAGAACTTGTCCTGAGGCCTTTCTAAACTATTGGATTCCACCCAGCTCCCTCTTCCTTATTTTAATCTGCCAAATTTTGACCCTAGAGAGAGGACAAAGCTGCCCCACTTGGCACCCCCACATTTAGAGCTGCGTCTCAGGGGTTGGTTAGACCATCTCAGGGGTTGGACTTGATGATCTCAGGGGTCCTTTTCAACCAGGATGATTCTGTGATTTTGTGATTCTGTGGCTCTGTGATTCTGTATTTTTGTGATTCTGTGATATTTCTGTGATTCTGTGATTGATTCTGTGATCTCCTTGCAAGAGCAGCAAGAAGAGATGGGCAAGTTCCCACTGCACCACAAACTCCATTGGCTGAAGAGGCTGAGAGCAGACCAAGGATGGAGGAGTTTTGCAAGCTGGAGGATACACTGAGAGTTTACTCTGGGTCTACACCAAGCCCTGAGGTCAAGGTGGCCACACCATGGGGCAAAATGATGCTGTGATGAAGGGAGGTCATGGTATGGAGCAAGGAGGTGATGTTGTGATGAAGGAAGGTCATGGTATGGAGCAAGGTGGACAAGAAGGTGATGATGTGATGAAGAAAGGTCAAAAGGACCAAAAGAACCATTCTGGGAGACAAGTGTGTCATGCTGTGGACCAAGAGGACCATAGTATGGGACAAGGACATCAAGCTCTGGCACAAGGAGGTCAAGCTATGGAGCAAGAGGGTTGTGCTGTGGGTCAAAAGTTCTGCACTATGGAGCAAGAGGGTCATGGTGTGGAGCAAGGTGTAGGGCAAGAGGGTCATGTTCTGGGACATTTTGCTATAAAGTAAAAGGGTCATGCTTGGAGAAAGGGGATTTCAGGGTCTTGGTGCTCTTTGGGAATCTCTCGTGGTTCAGAGAAAGCCCAGGTGTTTTGACTTTGCTCTTTATGGTTGGATGAAGAAGCTGGGCCAAGCAGGGCTGTGTCTGAGCTGAAATAATCCAGAATTAATTCCAGAATTCATGGGAAACCCTGGAGATACCCAAGGTGAGGCTCTGGCTTAGCTGAAGGGCTCCCTGCTTACTTCAAGGGGTTTGGACTCAATGACCTTTAGGGATCCCTTCCAACCCAAATCATTCCATGATTCTTTGACCTTCTGGGAGCTCAGCTCTTGGGAACAAGGGACAAATAAACTCTGGGACACCAGGAAGGGTGTCAGAAACTCAAAGCAGTGGTGGTGATGGGGACCTCCCCTTCCTCATCCTCTTCCCTCTTTCTCTCCTTCCACAGAGTGACTCCTGCCATGCCGCCAGATTCTCCCAACAAACTCATCCTATATTTTTTTCCCCATCTCAAGAGCATCATCCTTCTCTCTTCCTTTTTTGTTCTTTCTCCCCTTCCACAGAGTGACTCCTGCCATGCCCCCAGATTCTCCCAACAAGCTCATCCTATATTTTTTTCCTCATCTCAAGAGCATCATCCTTCTCTGTTCCTTTTTTTTTTTCTTTCTCCCTGCACTCACAAAGAGCCTCCTCTGCCAGGACCTGGTCTCTAATGGGAAGGACAGAACTGAGCCCTTCGGAAATGGCTCCTGAATCTTTAATAAAGCAAACATTGCCTGGGCCATAAACATGTGATGACAGCAACAGAGGCTCTCAAGCTTATTGCCTGCCTGCTAGTTCTTTACTTAACTCTACCATAATGGCTTTAATAGCCCGGGAGGGAGCTGAGGTGAAAGTCCTATTAAAAAATGTATTTCCGAATTTAATTGAGGCTCCATCTGTGGGGAAAGACAGAGGAGAGGTCGCTCCACAAGAGAGCTATGAAAAAAAAAAAAAAGAAAGAAAAAATATCTCTCCACCTTGCCCTGCTCCTGATCTACCTGATTTGTGCCCAGAGGCAAAGCCCATCCCAGCTGCAGGACCTGGGGACATGGGACAAGCATCCCCTCCCTTGAAGCACAGAATCACTGTGACTTGGTTGGTCTCCTGGGCAGAAAACATCCAGAACAGTTTGAAGTACATCATGCTGAACCCCAGCTCCAAGCTGAAGGTTGGAGTGATGCTGCTGTTGATTTTATTGAGGGTGCTGGGGTTTTTTTGTCAGGTGGAAGGATCAGGGGAAAGGATCAGGGGAAGGATCAGAGATGTGGCATGTCAAAAAAAAAAAAAAAAGAAAAAGAAAAAGTTCTTTTTGTTCTTCCCACCCCTTCCAAAAAAGAGGGCAAACTAAATTTGTTGGAATGCTGTTGGGATGTAAGGGGAGAATCACAGAATCATTTGGGTTGGAAAGGAGCCCTGGGATCATCAAATCCAGCCCTTGATCCACTCTCCCCGTGGTTCCCAGCCCATGGCACTCAGTGCCATGTTCAGTCTCTTCTTAAAAACCTCCAGGGATGGAGAATCCACCCCCTCCCTGGGCAGGAAAGAATTTTTTCCTAATATCCAACCTAACCCTCCCCTGGTAGAGCTTAAGCCCATGGCCTCTTGTCTTGCTGAGAGTTGCCTGGGAGCAGAGCCCGACCCCCCCCCTGGCTCCAACCTCCTTTCAGGGAGTTGTAGAGAGTGATGAGGTCTCCCCTGAGCCTCCTCTTCTCCAGCCTCAACACCCCCAGCTCCCTTAACCCTTCCTCATGGGAAGAGAGGACAGACAGGACAAGAAGCCATGGTCCATAAAACCCATCAACATCTGCAGGCAGCATCCCTACTGGGCAGCATCCTGCCCCTGCTCTGTGCTGGCCTCACCAGAGGTATGGCCTGGGCAGTGGATTTCACTGTCTGACCTGCACATGGTCCCCCAGGCACCCATCAGTCTGTCCTGCTGTGCCCACAGGTTCCTAGACACCTGATCCTATGCACAAACATACCAGAGAATCATGGAATCATAGAATCATAAAATCAGAATCATGGGATCATAGAATCATAGAATGGTTTGGGTTGGAAGGGACTTGAAAGCTCATCCAGTTCCAACCCCCCTGCATGCCCAGGGACACCTCCCACCAGCCCAGGTTGCTCCAAGCCCCATCCAACCTGGCCTGAAACACTTCCAGGGATGGAGCAGCCACAGCTTCTCTGGGCAGCCAATTCCAGGGTCTCACCACCCTCAAATAAGAACTCCTTCTAATGTCCAACCTCAATCTCCCCTCTTCAAGTTTGAAACCATTGCCCTTTGTCCTCTCAATTCCCCTTGTCCTCTCAATCAGCATCACCCATGTCCCATCTATCCATCCATCCATCTCTGTCAGTCTGTCCAACCTATCTACCAACCCATTTATCTATCTAGCCATCTATCTGCTTATCCATCAGCCTATTCATCTAGCTGTCCATCCATCTGTCCATTCATCTATCTTCCAGTCCATCTATCCACCTATTTATCCATCCATCCATCCATCCATCCATCCATCCATCCATCCATCCATCCACTCATCCATCTCCCTATCAATCTATCTCTCTCTCCACCTCTCAATCCTTCCATGGATTTGTCTCTCCATCCATCTCCCTCTCCCACTCTCCTATCACCCTGCACTGAGCTTTTCTCCATCCAGGGAACTTTGGGACATTGAGACCTTTGCAGCCCTTTCAAGAAGCCACCAGGGATGAACCCAACACTTCCCTGCTGGATGAGAGATCCCCCATGGATTGCTCCCCACATTTTGGGTTATTTCTCCCATGAGAAGTGTCTCTCAGGAGATGGATGATAAAGGGGAGAAGCAGACCAGAAGGCAGATGGTGGGAAAAAGGAGGAATGAGATAGGGAAAAGTTGGGATCAGTCTGGGGGACGTCTCTGCTCAGTCAAGGAGCTTCTTGAATTAATGAGGAAGAAGAAGGGTTGGGAGAGGAGGAATTCACTCCTTCCTCCAGCTTTCCTCTCACCTCCCCACTTGGCAAGCATCACCCTGAGTCAGCAGAGCTGCCGGGGTCACGCCACCCGCTCTATTAATTGGATTAATAAAGATCTCCCTCATTGAGGTAATTACCCACTAATTGGGGATGACAAGGTTGTCCGGGTTTGTCCCTCAAAGGGACAATTTCCCAGCTCTGCCCCTCCCCTTTCCCAACACTCCCTGAGTCAATCACATTAATTAAAAAGCAGAGAGTCCGTAACCTTGTGCTGCCAAACCCCAGGGACATGGAAGGATAGGGTGGTGGCATCTGCCACCTAGGGCCACCAACTCAGCTGGGGACCATGGCCCAAGCTGTCAGCACCCAGGTAGCAATTGGGTGGGGACCCAAAGGTCCCTTCTGCCTTCCTTACATCCCTCATTAAACCCTTGGGGAGGCTTCAAGGTGGCAAGAGGAGACACGTGGGTGCTGCAGCCAGGGTCATGGGATCATAGAACAATTTGGGCTGGAAGGG
Source organism: Calypte anna (assembly GCF_003957555.1). Taxonomy (NCBI): domain Eukaryota; kingdom Metazoa; phylum Chordata; class Aves; order Apodiformes; family Trochilidae; genus Calypte; species Calypte anna. Next base: position 149,964,572 of record NC_044245.1, read on the forward strand.
ACCTCCAAAGGGTCATGGGATCATAGAATGGTTTGGGCTGGAAGGGACCTCCAAAGAGTCATGGGATCATGGAATGGTTTGGGTTGGAAGGGACCTCCAAAGGGTCAGAGAATCGTGGAATGGTTTGGGATGGAAGGGACCTCCAAAGGGTCATGGGATCATGGAATGATTTGGGATGGAAGGGACCTCCAAATCTCATCCAGTCCTTCCCCGCCCTGCAGTAAGGACACCCCCAATCAGATCAGATTGCTCTGAGCCTCCTTGAATATCTCCAGGGATGAGACCTCAACCACCTCCCTGGGCAACCTTTTCCTTCTTTTCCACCACCCTCACAGTGAAGAACTTTTTCCTCACACCCAACCTAAATCTTCTCTAATTTCAAACCATTCCCCTCATCCAACCACTCCCTTGCAAACATTCCCTTTCCATCCTTCCTCTATTACCCCTTCAGATACTGGAAGGTCACTATGAGGTCTCCCTGGAGCCTTCTCTTCTCCAGGCTGCACAACCCCAGCTCCCTCAGGAGAGGGACAGGAGAGGTTTTTCAGCCCCTTGGACATTTTCATGTCCCCCCTCTGGACCTGTTCTACTGGGTCCCTGTCCTTCAGTGAATACCTTGACATTCAGCACCTCATCCTTAGAAAAAAGGGATTTCTTAAAAGAAAATCAAACTGCCCCATCCCACCCCTCCCATAACGTGCAGGTAAATCATAGAATCATAGAATTGGCTGAGTTGGAAGGGACCTCAGAGATCATCAAGTCCAACCCTTGATCCACTCCCACTGCAGTTCCCAGCCCATGGCACTGAGTGCCACATCCAGTCTCTTTTGAAATATCTCCAGACACGGAGAATCCACTACTTCCCTGGGCAGCCCATTCCAATGCTTGATCACTCTCTCTGTAAAGAAATTCTTTCTAATATCCAACCTAAACCTACCCTTGCAGAGCTTAAGCTCATGCCCTCTTGTCTTGCTGGTAGCTACTTGGGAGCAGAGCTCAACACCCCCCTGGCTCCAACCTCCTTTCAGGGAGTTGGAGAGAGTGATGAGGTCTCCCCTGAGCCTCCTCTTCTCCAGGTTGAACACCCCCAGCTCCCTCAGCCTCTCCTCATAGGGTCTGTGCTCGAGTCCCTTCACCAGCCCAGTTGCCTCCTTTGGACCTGCTCCAGGACCTCAATCTCCTTCCTGAGCTGAGGGGCCCAGAACTGGACACAGGACTCGAGCTGTGGCCTCACCAGTGCTGAGTACAGGGGCAGAATCCCTTCCCTGGAACTGCTGGCCACACTGTTCCTGATCCAGGCCAGGATGCCATTGGCCTTCTTGGCTACCTGGGCATACTGCTGGCTCATGTTCAGCTTAAATCTTGCAGACAAGGGAATGCTCATTGGAAATGTTAAAAAAAACAACAAGAACAACAAAAAGTTCTCTGAGGAAAGATCTCAGCCTGATGTTATCTCAGTGATGAAACATTTCCCTTCTGCCAAAACTTCCCCTGCCCTTTCCCTGGAGTCAATCCCTGCTGTGAATTCCCTGGAAATCCTCCCTGTCCCCTGGAAATCCTCTCTGCCTCTCCCTGGGGCTCCTGCATTGGGGGAAATGTTCAAATCCTTGACCCCAGATGCCCCAGAGCAACCTGGTGCTCAGCTCTGCCCAGCCAGATGTTGAATCCTGCCAGCTGGAATGCTGGGTCCTGATGCTCTGCACATCTGGATGCTGCTCAGTTGGATGCTGGGCTGTGCCAGGCTTGTCCTGCAGTGGGATAAGGAGCCTTGCACATCTGGATAGGGCCTTGGCACAGCTGGGTGATGAGCTCTGCACATCTGGGTGCACTCAAGCCTGGTTTTGAGCTCTGCATGGGTGGGTGCTGAGTCTCACAGAGGGATGAGGAGCCTGGGACAGCTGGATAGTGAATGCAGCACAGCTGGAAGCAGGATCCTGCAAGGACATGCTGAACTCTGCACATCTGGATGCACCCAAGCCTGATTTTGAGCTCTGCATGGGTTGGTGCTGAGTGTTACACAGAAATGAGGGGCCTGGCACAGCTGGATAGAGAATCCTGCACATCTGGATGCTGAGCTCTGCATGCCTGGATGCACTGAGGTCTGATTCTGAGCTGCACATGGGATGGCGCTGAGCTTAACACGGATATGAGGAGCCCTGCACAGCTGGATAGTGAATATGGAACATCTGGGTAGCGAATCCTGCACATCTGGATCCAGATCCCCAGCTGGATGCTGTGATGGCTGGTTCTGGACTTTGTGTGGGCTGGTGTTGAGTTTCACATGGGCACAGTGAGCCTGGCACAGCTGGATAGTGATCCCAACACATCTGGATGCACAGAGGTCTGGTTCTGAGCTGTACACAGCCTGGTGCTGAGTCTCACGCGGACGTAAAGAGCTTGGCACAGCTGGATAGTAAACCTACCGTATCCAGATGCTGAGGTCAGCACATCTGGATGCACTTAGGTCTTATTCTGAGCTCTGAGTGAGGATCTGGAGCCTTGCACAGCTGGGTGGTCACATCCAGCACATCTGGATCATCAACTCCGAGTGGGGGTCGAGAGCCTGGAACAGCTGGATAGTGAACCCATCATATCCAGATGCTGAGCTCTGAACATCTGGATGCACTGAGGTCTGGTTCTGAGCTGTACATGGGACGGTTCTGAGCTTCTCACAGGCCTGAGAAGCCCTGCACAGCTGGATAGCAAGTCCACCACATCTGGAACATGAGCTCTGAGTGGGGATCTGGAGCCTTACACAGCTGGGTAGGCAATTCCAACACAGTTGGATCTTGAGCTCTGAGTGGGGATCCAGAGCCTGGAACAGCTGGATAGTGAACCCACCGTATCCAGATGCTGAGGTCAGCACATCTGGATGCACTTGGGTCTTATTCTGAGCTCTGAGTGAGGATCTGGAGCCTTGCACAGCTGAATAGACAAACATCAGCTCTGCACGTGGATCCAGAACCAGGCACAGCTGGATACTGAACCCACCACATCCAGATGCTGAGCTCTGAACATCTGGATGCACTGAGGTCTGGTTCTGAGCTGTACATGGGACGGTTCTGAGCTTCTCACAGGCCTGAGAAGCCCTGCACAGCTGGATAGCAAGTCCACCACATCTGGAACATGAGCTCTGAGTGGGGATCTGGAGCCTTACACAGCTGGGTAGGCAATTCCAACACAGTTGGATCTTGAGCTCTGAGTGGGGATCCAGAGCCTGGAACAGCTGGATAGTGAACCCACCGTATCCAGATGCTGAGGTCAGCACATCTGGATGCACTTGGGTCTTATTCTGAGCTCTGAGTGAGGATCTGGAGCCTTGCACAGCTGAATAGACAAACATCAGCTCTGCACGTGGATCCAGAACCAGGCACAGCTGGATACTGAACCCACCACATCCAGATGCTGGGCTCTGAACATCTGGATGCACTGAGGTCTGGTTCTGAGCTGTACATGGGACGGTTCTGAGCTTCACACAGGCCTGAGAAGCCCTGCACAGCTGGATAGCAAGTCCACCACATCTGGAACATGAGCTCTGAGTGGGGATCTGGAGCCTTGCACAGCTGGGTAGGCAATTCCAACACATCTGGATCTTGAGCTCTGAGTGGGGATCCAGAGCCTGGAACAGCTGGATAGTGAACCCACCGTATCCAGATGCTGAGGTCAGCACATCTGGATGCACTTGGGTCTTATTCTGAGCTCTGAGTGAGGATCTGGAGCCTTGCACAGCTGAATAGACAAACATCAGCTCTGCACGTGGATCCAGAACCAGGCACAGCTGGATACTGAACCCACCACATCCAGATGCTGAGCTCTGAACATCTGGATGCACTGAGGTCTGATTCTGAGCTGTACATGGGACGGTTCTGAGCTTCACACAGGCCTGAGAAGCCCTGCACAGCTGGATAGCAAGTCCACCACATCTGGAACATGAGCTCTGAGTGGGGATCCAGAGCCTGGAACAGCTGGATAGTGAAGCCATCATATCCAGATGCTGAGCCCTGCACATCTGGATGCTGGGAGGGAATCAGGTGGGATGAGATGGTGGAACCTCAGAGGGCTGAGCAATGGGGATGGGATAAAAACTCAGGATTCGTGGCAAGGCTCAGGGATAAAAAAGGCTGAGGGGTTTTTGTTTTGTTTTGTGTGGGGTTTTTTTTTTTTGGAAGGGGGGGGTTTCAGGATTGCCACAGTTATTTTTTGGGGGTGTGAAGAAGGCAAGAGAGTGAAGAGCAAAGAGAAAGCAGTGGCTGCACCAGCAGGATCTGAGCAAACCCAGGGAATCCCTGCCTGGCAAAGCTCAAAACTTAATAGGAGGTGGGAGGACTGGGAGGGATGTGGGGAGAGGGGGGGATTTGCTCATGAAAATTTGGCTTTTCTCATGTCTAGCTGCCCTGGCCCTCCTCAAACCCTGAAATCTCCCTCGTGTTGCTTCCTTGCAGCAATCTGATCAGTGGAGAGGGGAAACTGAGGCATGTGGGGTCAGCTGGCTGGGCTGGAGGGCTGCTGGTCCCCCTTTATCTTTCCTAATCTCCAGGCTGAGGGATGGGAGGGGGCATTTTCTCAGCTGCTTATGGGAGATCCCCAGATCATTTAATCCTTGCTGAGCTGGAATCAACCTCCCTGCCCAAGCCCTGGCTTCTGGAGAGCCCAGCTATATTAAAGTGCATATTAAATTGCTTCAAGAGCCATTAAAAATTGCCAGACATGTGTAATACCCCTAAGCTAATGTTTCTACAGAGACTTGAGCTCCTTAATTACCCGATTTGGGGCGTGTTTATTTTGTCCTGACTCTCTTTAATTTTTTAATTTTTTTTTAAACTGTCTTTTATTTAAATCAGCCTGAGGCCAGCATCATTATTTCTGTGATTGAAAAGAAAAGTGGAGCTGAAGGTGGCATCTTCACTGGGGCTTTTTCCCTTTCCTATTGACACTGAGAAGCTGCAGGATTTGGGCTGTTCTGATGGGATGGGATTGGTGGGGATGGGGTATGGGGATGGTGGGATGGGGCTTGCAGCATCCTGGGCTGGTGGGAGGTGTCCCGTGTCCCTTCCCTGCATCTTCACTGGGGCTTTTCCCCTTTCCTATTGACACTGAGAAGCTGCAGGATTTGGGCTGTTCTGATGGTATCTCCATCAATAATAATAATTTAATATAAAAGGTTGGGCAGAGAAGCTGTGGCTGCCCCATCTTAGAAGGGTTCAAAGCCAAGTGGGATGGGGCTTGGAGCATCCTGGGCTGGTGGGAGGTGTCCCTGGCCCTGCATCTTCACTGGGGCTTTTCCCCTTTCCTATTGACACTGAGAAGCTGCAGGATTTGGGCTGTTCTGATGGGATGGGGTTGGTGGGGATGGGGTATGGGGATGGTGGGATGGGGCTTGGAGCATCCTGGGCTGGTGGGAGGTGTCCCTTCCCTGCATCTTCACTGGGGCTTTTCCCCTTTCCTATTGACACTGAGAAGCTGCAGGATTTGGGCTGTTCTGATGGGATGGGGTTGGTGGGGATGGGGTATGGGGATGGTGGGATGGGGCTTGCAGCATCCTGGGCTGGTGGGAGGTGTCCCGTGTCCCTTCCCTGCATCTTCACTGGGGCTTTTCCCCTTTCCTATTGACACTGAGAAGCTGCAGGATTTGGGCTGTTCTGATGGTATCTCCATCAATAATAATAATTTAAAATAAAAGGGTTGGGCAGAGAAGCTGTGGCTGCCCCATCTTAGAAGGGTTCAAAGCCAAGTGGGATGGGGCTTGGAGCATCCTGGGCTGGTGGGAGGTGTCCCATATCCCTGCATTTTCACTGGGACTTTTTCCCTTTCCTATTGACACTGAGAAGCTGCAGGATTTGGGCTGTTCTGATGGGATGGGGTTGGTGGGGATGGGGTATGGGGATGGTGGGATGGGGCTTGCAGCATCCTGGGCTGGTGGGAGGTGTCCCTGCCCTGCATCTTCACTGGGGCTTTTCCCCTTTCCTATTGACACTGAGAAGCTGCAGGATTTGGGCTGTTCTGATGGGATGGGGTTGGTGGGGATGGGGTATGGGGATGGTGGGATGGGGCTTGGAGCATCCTGGGCTGGTGGGAGGTGTCCCTGGCCCTGCATCTTCACTGGGGCTTTTTCCCTTTCCTATTGACACTGAGAAGCTGCAGGATTTGGGCTGTTCTGATGGGATGGGATTGGTGGGGATGGGGTATGGGGATGGTGGGATGGGGCTTGGAGCATCCTGGGCTGGTGGGAGGTGTCCCTGCCCTGCATCTTCACTGGGGCTTTTTCCCTTTCCTATTCACACTGAGAAGCTGCAGGATTTGGGCTGTTCGGATGGGATGGGGTTGGTGGGGATGGGGTATGGGGATGGTGGGATGGGGCTTGGAGCATCCTGGGCCGGTGTCCCTGCCCTGCATCTTCACTGGGGCTTTTTCCCTTTCCTATTCACACTGAGAAGCTGCAGGATTTGGGCTGTTCTGATGGTATCTCCATCAATAATAATAATTAAAAAAAAAGGGTTGGGCAGAGAAGCTGGGGCTGCCCCATCCTGAGAAGGGTTCAAAGCCAAGTGGGATGGGGCTTGGAGCATCCTGGGCTGGTGGGAGGTGTCCCTGGCCCTGCATCTTCACTGGGGCTTTTTCCCTTTCCTATTCACACTGAGAAGCTGCAGGATTTGGGCTGTTCTGATGGGATGGGTTGGTGGGGATGGGGTAATGGGAATGGTGGGATGGGGCTTGCAGCATTCCTGGGCTGGTGGGGAGGTGTCCCGTGTCCCTTCCCTGCAATCTTTCACTGGGGCTTTTCCCCTTTCCTATTGACACTGAGAAGCTGCAGGATTTGGGCTGTTCTGATGGTATCTCCATCAATAATAATAATTTAAAATAAAAGGGTTGGGCAGAGAAGCTGTGGCTGCCCCATCTTAGAAGGGTTCAAAGCCAAGTGGGATGGGGCTTGGAGCATCCTGGGCTGGTGGGAGGTGTCCCATGTCCCTGCATTTTCACTGGGACTTTTTCCCTTTCCTATTGACACTGAGAAGCTGCAGGATTTGGGCTGTTCTGATGGGATGGGGTTGGTGGGGATGGGGTATGGGGATGGTGGGATGGGGCTTGCAGCATCCTGGGCTGGTGGGAGGTGTCCCGTGTCCCTTCCCTGCATCTTCACTGGGGCTTTTCCCCTTTCCTATTGACACTGAGAAGCTGCAGGATTTGGGCTGTTCTGATGGTATCTCCATCAATAATAATAATTAAAAAAAAAGGGTGGGGCAGAGAAGCTGGGGCTGCCCAAAGGGTTCAAAGCCAAGTGGAATGGGGCTTGGAGCATCCTGGACTGGTGGGAGGTGTCCCTGGCCATGTCAGGGGGGTTGGAATTGGATGATCTTCCAGCTCCTCAAACTATTTGGTGATTTTATGAGTCTAAAACACGACAGAAAAAAGGTGGGAAAGGAACTTGGGAAGGAGACAGTTAAAAAGTGAATTATGACCCCTGGTACCAGGACAGCTGATGCATCAGAGGATTTGGAAGGAGGTTTTTGACTTAAAAAAACTCAGAGAGGGAACTGGGTGTATTTAGTTTGGAGAGGAGAAAGCTGAGAGGAGAACTTCACCTCTACTGCTGTCTGAAAGGAGGTTGTAGGGAGGTGGGTGCTGGGCTCTTCTTCAAGTAAATAAGGATAGAACCAGAGGAAATGGCCTGGAGTTGCACCAGGGGAGGTTTAAACTAAATATTAGGAAGTATTTCTTTACTGAGAGGGTAGTTGGACATTGGAATGGGCTGCCCAGGGAGATGGTGGAGTCACCATCCCTGGAGGGATTGAAAAACCATGGAGATCAGACACTTCAGGACATGCTCTAGTGGGCCTGGTGATATAGATACATACTGTGTTTTATTTTATTTTATTTTTTATTTTATTTTTTATTTTATTTTTTATTTTATTTTTTATTTTATTTTTTATTTTATTTTTTATTTTATTTTTTATTTTATTGGGGGGATGTTGATGGTTGGATCTTCGAGGTCTTTTCCATCCATATCAATCTTCTAATTCCACCATCCCCATCTGCCCCAAACCCTTCTGGGGATACATTCAGAGGATGAAGACTCCAGGGGGGATGTCACAGGGCCCATGGTGACCTCAGCCTCTTCTTTTTAACCCAAAAGCTGCTTTCTGAGAGCTCTGGTAGCCTGAGTAGGGCAGGAGATGCTGAGCTGAGGCCAACGAGTGAGGAAGAAGATTTATTTATCAGCCAAGTGATAAATCAGCAGTGTGAGGCTGATGATATAATAATGGTGCCATGATGTCATCTCAATCCTGCCCATTGATTTTTTTCCTTTCTTTTTTTTTTTTCCCCTCTCAGTGAACCAGCTTTTCCCATCCATTACCCTGCCCAAGCCTGTGCTCTTGCTGTTCCTCTGGCTCTTTGTATCCAGAGCTAAAAACTGAGTATAAAATCATCATAAAATGGGTTGGGTTGGAAGGGGCCTTAAAGATCCCCCAGTTCCACCTCCTCTACACCTCCCACCAGCCCAGGATGCTCAAGGCCAAATCCAACCTGGACTTCAACACTTCCAGGCATGGGGCAGCCACAGATCCCTTGGGCAACCTGGGCCAGGGTCTCCCAACCTTCAAATTAAAGATTTTTTTTTCCAAATGTCCAACCTAAATCTCCCCTCTTCAAGTTTGAAACCTTTTCCCCTTGTCCTCTCACTACACCCCCATGCAAAAAGTCCTACCAGGAGGTCCATGAGAACTTTCCTCTTGCCATTTCTTTGCTCTTTCTTTGTTCTTTTTTTTTCTGCTGTACTGTTGCAGAAAGGAGCCTTTCTTGCTCCTGAGGCTCGATGAGCTGCTGGTCTCTCCATTGCCTTGCACCAGAGTGAGCTCCCTCCTTGTGGGTGTGTGTCCCACCTTTATTGGCCCCCTGGTAATAGTGGGCCTGCCCTAACCAGGCACAGGTGGACTCACACCCCCTCTTTGGCAACTCGAGGCACCTGGTTCATCTTGTTTCTCTTTTCCCCCCCCCCTTTTTTTTTCCCTTACACTTATAGCTTACGTGATTTAACCCTAGCTTACAAACATACACTTTTCACAAAGTCTCTGCCTTTCCGACTTGAGTTCTTCTTCTCCCTCCTGTATCTGCTCTTCTCTTGGCTTCCCTCTGCTCAGGGGTTTCCAGAGAGAGAATCCTTATCTTGGCTTCCCTCTGCTCAGGGGTTTCCAAAGAGCTTGCTGGTTCCTCATGGGATTCCATACACGGGATTTAACCCTTCCTCATGGGATTCCATACATGGGATTTAACCCTTCCTCATGGGATTCCATCCTCCTGGCTTCCCTCTGCTCAGGGGTTTCCAAAGAGAGAATCCTTATCTTGGCTTCCCTCTGCTCAGGGGTTTCCAATCCAAAGAGCTTGCTGGTCATACCTTTCAGGGAGAGTGTTAGCCCAGGCACTTTTTCAAATCAGGGAGAATGTTCCCATTGCCAGCTCCTCACACTGCTGCTTCTTTAGACATCTGTATGTTGCCCACATCCTCCACCAAATGTGGCAGGAAGAGCCTTTCTTGCTCCTGAGGCTCAACAAGCTACTGACCTCTCCATTGCCTCACACCAGAGTGAGCTGAGCCTCTCTCTGTGGGTGTGTGTCCCACCTTTATTGGCCCCCTGGTAATAGGGGGCCTGCCCTAACCAGGCACAGGTGGACTCACACCCACTCTTTGGCAACTCGAGGCACCTGGTTTATCTTGTTTCTCTACACTGTACCAAGTGAGAAAGAAAAAGTCTCCCAGCCCTGAGGCAGCATCCTTAATGCACATTTAGGATGAAAGATGGGAAAACCAGGATGGGAGTGACCTAGTGCATCCTCTTCATGGAGGCATTTAAAATATCCTCAAGGCCTGGCTGGGGGGTTTTTGGGCATCCAGAATTTATTGAATCATCAAATGGTTTGGGTTGGGAAGGATCTTTAAAGGTTATTTCATCCTGAGTGAGCAGGGACATCTTCAATTCGATCAGGTTGTTCAGATCCCTGTCCAACCTGGATGTTCCCAGGGATGGGGCATCCACCACCTCTCTGGGCCACCTGGGCCAGGGTGTCACCACCCTCAGTGTAAAAAATTTCTTCTTTGAAGAAAAGACCTCTGGATGTCCCCTCTTTCAGCTAAAAACCATCACCCCTTCTCCTATCACTTCCTAAAAATTTGTCCCCATCTTTCCTATAGGTCCCCTTCAAGTATTGAAAGGCCACAAGAAGGTGTCCCTGGAACCTTTTCTTCTCCAAGGTGAACAAAAACAACTCACAGAGGAGTTATTTCATCCCTTCCATCATTTCTCTGACCCTTTTTGGGGCCCAGATTTATCAGGAACTGATTTCTTTCACATTTCTCCTGGCTGTGGCAGCAGCTCTCAACCTCACCCTCAATCCTCCCCATCCCTTTGAATAAAAAAATCCCATTCCACATCCAGATCAACCCCACTGGCATCCAGATCCATTCCCAAGAATCATCCCAAGGAGGATTTTCCCTCTCCCAGCACTGAGGTTTCACAAGAGGAAGCACCAAGCAAGATGATGCCTCAGGAGCAGCCAAGTTGCCATCAGAAATCCAGTGACAAAGATGAATCCTCAGGCTCCACAGGGTCCTCTCTTTGGATTTCAAGGCAGGGAGAAGCTCCCCAGCAAGATCCTTGACCCATCTGCTCTCCCCCCCAAGCCACACCATCCCTCTCTGCCACCCCAAAAAGTCTCTGAGCTGGAATAGTTGCCAATTGAGTTTAAAATTAAACCCCAGAAGTGACAAATACTGATGGGAAGATGCTTCCTGACTTGTTTAAAAACACTGAAACCCCACACAAAACCCTGGGGAAACCCATGGGATGAACCCCACTAAGATTTCCCTGCTTCCCTGGAGATCCCAGCTCCTCCTCTCTCTGTCCCTGTCCCCATCCCCAGGATTTCTGAGCCTTAGGGGGAAAAATCTGTGGATACCAAGCTCACCTGGGGAGCTAAAAAGTGGTGAGCAAGGAGCAGCTGATGGATTGGCTGAGCTGCTGCCAGCAATTTCATGCAGGGCAAATCCATTCATCACCCCAAAGCCACCAGCAGCACAAGCAGATGAGCACATCTGTCACTGGTGGGCAGGGAGGACTCCAGGGCCTCCCCTCTACCAGCAAATCCAGAGAAAAATCATGTTTTCCAAGGAGGAAAGCATCTGTTTGGGAGTTGGAGCTGCAGTGATGGATCAGCAGCTTGTGATGGCCATGAGCCTTCCTCCTCCTCCTCCTCCTCTCCTCCTCCTCCTCCTCTCCTCCTCCTCCTCTCCTCCTCCTCCTCCTCCTCCTCCTCTGCCTCCTCCTCCTCTGCCTCCTCCTTCTCCGCTCCTCCTCCTCCTCCTCCTTCTCAAAAACTTGGAAGCTGAGACTTCATGTTTTTGCTTTTTTGTTGAAAATGTGGAGAATTTCAACAAAACCAAACAGGAATCATAGAATAGAATCACCAAATGGTTTGGGTTGAAAGGGACTTCAAAGATCATCCAGTTCCAACCCCCCTGAATGTGCAGGGACACCTCCCACCAGCCCAGGTGCTCCAAGCCCCATCCAACCTGGACTTAAAAACCTCCAGGGATGGGGAAGCCACAACTTCCTTGGAAAACCTGTTCCAGGGTCTCACCACCCTCAAATTAAAGAATTTCTTCCTCATGTCCAACCTAAATCTCCTCTCTCCAAGTTTTAAGCCATTTCTCTTGTCCTCTCCCTACACCCCCATGTCCAAAGCCCTCCCCCAGCTTTCTTGTAGCCCCTTCAGATATTGGGAGGTTGCTCTAAGGTCACCTTGGAGCCTCCTCTTCTCCAGGCTGAACAACCCCAATCCCTCAGCCTGGCTTCCCAGGGAGCTGCTCCAACCCTCTGAGCATTTCAGTGCCTCCTCTGGACATGTCCCAGGAGCTCTGTGTCCTTCTGATGCTGGGGACTCCAGAACTGGACCCAGAACTCCAGGTGGGGCCTCAGAGTCTTAAAAGTCTTTCCCAACCCAAACCATTCCATGAAAGAAAACACCACTTGCCTTAAACCCCTCGATTTTCATGCCTTTCTGCATTAATTTCCTTCTTCTTTAGAACAAACAGGGTGAAAAGAGTGGCTGATCTAACCCACTCTGGGGTTTTTTGGGTTTTCTGGGGGGGGTTGTTGATAGAGATCGGTGCAGAAGTGATGCTTGCATTAGGACAAGGAATTTTGCTGGGGTTTTTTCCATCCTAAACCCAAGGGAAATTGTGCACCCAGACATCCAGAGGAGAGCAAGAACCTTCTGCTCATGTGAGCTTGCTGGTTTCCCTGCCAAAATGCAGCTGCAGGTGCAAGAAACTCAGCAGAATGGGCACAAAACCCCCTCACCAGGGATGTCAGTGGTGGGTGAGAGATGGAGTCTCATGGGGCTGTGATAGAATCATAGAATCATAGAATTGGCTGGGTTGGAAGGGACCTCAGAGATCATCAAGTCCAACCCTTGAACCACCGTTGCGGTTGCTAGACCATGGCACTGAGTGCCACATCCAGTCTCTTTTGAAATATCTCCAGACACGGAGAATCCACTACTTCCCTGGGCAGCCCATTCCAATGGCTGATCACTCTCTCCGTAAAGAAATTCTTTCTAATATCCAACCTAAACCTCCCCTGGCACAACTTGAGACCCTGCCCTCTTGTCTTGTTGAAAGTCGTCTGGCAAAAGAGCCCAACGTCCACCCGGTTACAACCTCCTTTCAGGGAGTTGTAGAGAGTGATGAGGTCTCCCCTGAGCCTCCTCTTCTCCAGGCTGAACACCCCCAGCTCCCTCAGCTTCTCCTCATAGGGTCTGTGCTCGAGTCCCTTCACCAGCTTGGTTGCCCTCCTTTGGACCTGCTCCAGCACCTCAATCTCCTTCCTGAACTGAGGGGCCCAGAACTGGACACAGGACTCAAGCTGTGGCCTCACCAGGGCTGAGTACAAGGGCAGAATCCCTTCCCTGGACCTGCTGGCCATGCTGTTCCTGATCCAGGCCAGGATGCCATTGGCTTTCTTGGCCACCTGGGCACACTGCTGGCTCATGTTCAGCTTCCTGGCAATCCAGACTCCCAGTTCCCTTTCTGCCTGGCTGCTCTCCAGCCACTCTGTGCCCAGCCTGTAGCGCTGCATGGGGTTGTTGTGGCCAAATGATGCTTCCCCTACCCCCAAAAGGTTGGGTGCCCAAAAGAAAGCTCCCCCCAAAAACTTTTCCATGCATAGGATCCTTGTTCCTGATTGTAGATACCATTTGTGCATGGGCAGCCCTCACTGTGTCCTGAATCCTTGGGACCAAAGAAACTGGCATGGAACCATTGACTGCTTTGAGTTGGAAGGAATTCTTAAGGTCATTTAATTCCAACCACCCCTACCATGGGCAGGGACACCTCCCACCAGCCCAAGTTGTTCCACATCCCATCCAACCTGGCCTGAGACACTTCCAGGGATGGGCAACTTCCACATCTCTGGGCAACCTGGGCCAGGGTCTCATTAAAGAGTTTCAGCATTACATCAGCAGAGCTTTAGTACTCAGTAAAAGAAGGGAAAATGTTCCTGTTGAGGACAACCATGATGCC
>NC_044245.1:149978242-150040460 GCF_003957555.1 Calypte anna
GGAAAAGAAAAGCTCTCCCTTAAGTTTCACCTGCTCACACATGCACATAAAGATGTCTATGTATTAACTTCTTCTATTTCAGCTTGAAAGCAGCCAACAAGGAGCTCACTTTGCACTGGAGGACTTTGCTCGTGGCTTCATTTAGTGGGATACCAGGATGTATCAAAATGAAAAGGGGAAAATCGTCTTTAAGGGAAGAAAAAAAAGACCCAGACAGACAGAAAAACAGAAAGACAGAAAGATAGAAAAAGAAAGAAAGACATAATGAAAGACAGACAGAAAGAGGGAAAGAAGAAGAAAAGAGGGAAGAAAAGAGGGAAAGAGGGAAAAAAAGAGGGAAAAGAAAGAAAGAGAGAGGGAAAGAAAGAGAAAGAAAGAAAAAGAAAGAGAGAAAGAGAGAAAGAGAGAAAGAGAGAAAGAGAGAAAGAGAGAAAGAGAGAAAGAGAGAAAGAGAGAAAGAGAGAAAGAAAGAGAGAAAGAAAGAGAGAAAGAAAGAAAGAAAGAAAGAGAGAAGAAAGAAAGAAAGAGAGAAAGAAAGAAAGAGAGAAAGAAAGAAAGAGAGAAAGAAAGAAAGAGAGAAAGAAAGAAAGAAAGAAAGAAAGAAGAAAGAAAGAAGAAAGAAAGAAAGAAAGAAAGAAAGAAGAAAGAAAGAAAGAAAGAAAGAGGGAAGAAAGAAAGGAGGGAAAGAAAGAAAGAGGGAAAGAAAGAAAGAGGGAAAGAAAGAAAGAAAGAGGGAAAGAAAGAAAGAAAGAGGGAAAGAAAGAAAGAGGAAAGAAAGAAAGAAAGAAAGAAAGAAAAGAAAGAAAGAAAGAAGAAAGAAAGAAAGAAAGAAAGAAAGAAAGAAAGAAAGAAAGAAAAGAAAGAAAGAAAGAAAGAAAGAAAGAAAGAAAGAAAGAAAGAAAGAAAGAAAGAAAGAGAAAAGAAGAGGGAAGAAAGAGGGAAAGAAAGAAAGAAGAAAGAGGGAAAGAAAGAAAGAGGAAAGAAAGAAAGAGGGAAAGAAAGAAAGAGGGAAAGAAAGAGGGAAAGAAAGAAAGAGGGAAAGAAAGAGGGAAAGAAAGAAAGAGGGAAAGAAAGAGGGAAAGAAAGAAAGAAAGAAAGAAAGAAAGAAAGAAAGAAAGAAAGAAAGAAAGAAAGAAAGAAAGAAAGAAAGAAAGAAGGAAAAGAAAAAGACCCAACTCAATTTTACTTTCATGAGACACTGTTTAATTTTTTGTTTAAGCTTCCACACAAATGGGCAAAATCATCTGAAATTAGATCTAGGGAATTACTTTATCTGCATGGGGAAAAAGGCTGTTTGATGCAGTGACTGTGTAATAGGGGACTTCTCAGCCTCCCGAACACGTTAGCAAGATGCTTTTGATTTTGATTTTTCTTTTTCCTTTCCCCTTGTCTTGGCAAGCACTCAACCTCTTATTTAAAGAAAAATTAAGAGCTGCTCTCAGGTCTGGCTAAGCCCAATCTATAGATTTTGTTTTAAAGTAAAAGGTTGGACTGTTTGGTTGGTTTTCTGCTTTTATTTGTTTGTTTGTTTGTTTTGCTTTTGCTTTTTGTTATGTGCTTTAACACAGCAGAAGAGCACTGGAAAAGCAATTCCATCACTGATGGCATCCCCAGTGCTGATGCTTCCTCTCCACCTCCCCTGAGCAGCACTTCAAGATGCCCAAAATATATATTCAGAGCAATAAATCCTTCCCAAGACCAGGAAAGAAAAAAAAAAACCCCAAAACTGAAGAGATTTCAGGGTCTCCTCAAGCTTGAGAAAGCAGCAAACGGGGTGATGGGGGTAGTGGGAACATAGCTGCACCCATGGGTCCCAAGAGGGGAAAAGGTGTCCTGCTTTCCATCCTTGTGCAAGATGAGAGCATCTGAGATGCACGTGGGCTAGCAGAGAGGGAAAGAGGCCACTACACGTGGCTGCAAAACGTGGGACATCCCTGGGTGGCTGGGAGGTCAAGGAGTCCCCATGGATCCCCCACGGGTACCTCCAGGTCACCGCGGATCCACGACACGGAGATCTGCAGGGGACAAATCCCCTGTCAGCCCCTTCAGGTCCCTGTGACCACACAGAGGAGTTGGGACCTGGGTTTTGAGCAAGGTCAGGCACAGCTGGGTTGGTTTTAGCAGGGGACTTGCACCAGGTAATTAAAAAATAATACTGAGAGGGTTGTAGGTTTTGAGGCCAGGCCTAGACCTTAAATTCTGAGCTGACTTGCACAGCATCAGCTGGTCAAGGGTGGCACAGAATCACCAGGAATACCCAGCAGCTCCATTCCATCCTGTTTCCAGAGGGTTTCTTGCACAAATAAAGGTGGAAAAGACAACAGAGTGAAAAACTGATACCTTTTCATCTTGCCTTATTGGCACTGGGCATGTGCTGGGGACTCTCTGTATTAAAAACAGTTTTAACCCAAGAGTTTTAAATACAGTTCTGAGAGCAGGGGGCTTGGGGAAGAAAGTAAAAGTTTCATCTTTTTTAAAAAATTGTATTTATTTTTTGAATTTTTATTTATTTATTTATTTGCAACTGCTAGGGGAATTAAGATCCCCAAGCTACCAATGCCCCTGACGTTGGATCTAAGCTCCTTACCTCCTGTCAGCATTTCTAAAATTAAAACCTGATCCACCAGCCACCCAGGGGCTGGGGAACTGCCCTGCAAGTTACACGTGGTGGATCCAAGGGTGAGAAGCTGGCAGGAGAAGAGAACATCATACCCCAGCCTGGAATAAAGGTGAGATGTTCTTTTGCATCATTGTCACCTCCTGGAAAAATCCCCTTCTGTGTTCACTACCTGATTCCACCACTGTAACACCAGTAAGAACAAACTGGTTTCACCCCTGGCCCATGGAGGGACTGGCAGGGATATTCAGGGAATAGATAGAAACACCTCATGCAAATCCCAAGGTTGGTGTCTCCAGCTCAGAAACTTCTTTACAGCCTTCAGCTGGGCTCAGGGGTTGAGATAAGACTGGGCAGGAGTCAAGCATCTCAGCTGGCATTACTGGGAGGTCCCATTCATCCTGGGAATGACATCTTTAACTCAGGAATTGTCCCCAGCAATGCAGCACCCATAGACCAGAAACATCCAGATGGTGTGGCTTTTTTTTATTATTATTTTTTTTTCCAGTGCTTTGGCAAGACCTCTGGAGTCTGAACTTGAAATAAAAGCTGTGGGTTTTGGTGTCCACCTTCTGGGACTGAGACTGAGGTTCAGATCTCTTTGGTGGAGAAGGAACAAGCAGCCTCTGAGTAAATATCTTATTTATTAAGAAAATTGGATAGTGAATTTCTTTTGGGTGCAGCAAGCATGAAATGATGACATCCAGGATCTCCAGGGAAGAGAAGGAGACAAAAATCAGAACCAGAGCCCAGGATATCTAGAGAAAAGACTGAGAACTTTCTGGAAGAATCCCATGGGATATAACCTTGGAATTTAGGTTAGACATTAGGAAGAAATTCTTCCATGTGAGGGTGGGGAGAGATTGGAAGAGGTTGTTCAGGGAAGTTGTGGATGCCCCATCCCTGGAAATATTCAAGGCCAGGTTGGATGGAGCCTTGAGCAATTTGTCCAGTGTCCTTGCTGCTGCAAGGGGGTTGGAACTGGATGAGCTTTGGGGTCCCTTCCAAACCATTCTATGATTCTATGAAAGAAGAGGGACCCAGGAGAAGAGCTGGGAAGAGAGCATCATCTCATAGAATCATAGAATCATAGAATTAGCCGGGTTGGAAGGGACCTCAGAGATCACCTAGTCCAACCCTTGACCCACCGGAGCAGTTGCTAGACCATGGCACTGAGTGCCACATCCAGTCTTTTTTTAAATGTCTCCAGGGACGGAGAATCTACCACCTCACCGGGCAGTCCATTCCATAGCCTGATCACTCTCTCCGTGAAGAAATTCTTTCTAATATCTAACCTAAACCTCCCCTGGCACAACTTAAGACTGTGTCCTCTTGTCTTGTTGAAGGTCGTCTGTGAAAAGAGTCCAGTTCCCACCTCGCTACAACCTCCTTTCAGGTAGTTGTAGGCAGCAATGAGTTCTCCCCTGAGCCTCCTCTTCTTCAGGCTGAACAGCCCCAGCTCTCTCAGCCTCTCCTCATAGGGCCTGTGCTCGAGTCCCTTCACCAGCCTGGTTGCCCTCCTTTGGACCTGTTCCAGGACCTCTACATCCTTCTTAAACTGAGGGGCCCAGAACTGGACACAGTACTCGAGGTGTGGCCTAATCAGCGCGGAGTGCAGGGGAAGAATCACCTCCCTGGACCTGCTGGCCACGCTGTTTCTGATCCAGGCCAGGATGCCATTGGCCTTCTTGGCCACCTGGGCACACTGCTGGCTCATGTTCAGTTTCTTGTCAATGCAGACTCCCAGGTCCCTTTCTGCCTGGCTGCTCTCCAGCCACTCTGTCCCCAGCCTGTAGCGCTGCATGGGGTTGTTGTGGCCAAGAGCAGCCCATCCTAAAGATAAAACACTCAAATGAAAATCAGGTGTGGAAGTCTGGCACAAGTTGTGATTAAAACAAACTTACAGATGCTCTGGAATTAACCTGCTTCCTCAAAATCCAGCAAAATCCATTCCTAATCCATCTCCCAAGGGTGGCAAGCTCTGTCCAGAAAATTCTCCTTCCACATCTTCTCCACTCCTCCTCCTCCCCTCATCCTTTTAACCCTCTTCACACAACACCCAACTCAGTGCAGACATTGGGCAGCAAACACCTGGCAGCCAAATCCCCTAGAAAACAAAACTCCATGGGAAGGGCTGGAACTGGGAATCTCCATGGCAACAAAAGTGACCAACTAATAGAGTTGTTCTCCTGGACACCTCTGTTAGATATTGAGGAAGTCATTTAGTGACCAAGCCAAGGAAGAACACTCCACAAGCTGTCATGTCATATGAATGGGAAGGATCATTTAAGCTTGGATAAAACCCACAACTTAATTCTATTTTTTTTTTTCCTTCTTCTTCTTCTCCTTCTTTCTGGTGGTGGTGCTTGTCGCAGCTGCCTGTTCCAGATGATGAATGGTTGTGTTTCAGGCTGATCTGCTTGTTTGAGCACTCTGGTGGTTTCAAGACTTCATGCAAAAGAGGAGCCTTGGCCATTTTTCACTCGGAGAGATGAGCGACACAGGAATAAATTTTCCTGCTGAAAATTTGCTGGGCCCAGGGTTTCTCAGCCAGGCAGCTTTGACAGGCTGTCACTTTGCTAGATGTTTGGTGCTTCGACTATTCTGGGCCCTTTTATTGCTTTTTAAAAGATTTAAAGGAAACAAAACCCTCCTGAATGATGACATTTAGCAGGGTCGATGTGTGTAGCTGACTCTATCCAAGCATCCCACTGGAACATGCTGGGTCCTGATCCCACCCAGCAGAAATCAGGAATCAGTGGAAGGTGCAGGGATCCCAGGGCTGTAAAGCAAAAGGAGGAGAGATCAGAGTAGTAGCAAATAGTAGCAGCAAAAGTAGCAGCCGGGTCCTGCACTTTGGCCACAACAACCCCATGGGGAGCTCCAGGCTGGGCACAGAGTGGCTGAAAGGGACCTGGGAGTCTGGATTGCCAGGAAGCTGAACATGAGCCAGCAGTGTGCCCAGGTGGCCAAGAAGGCCAATGGCATCCTGGCCTGGATCAGGAACAGCGTGGCCAGCAGGTCCAGGGAAGGGATTCTGCCCCTGTGCTCAGCCCTGGTGAGGCCACAGCTTGAGTCCTGTGTCCAGTCCTGGGCCCCTCAGCTCAGGAAGGAGATTGAGGTGCTGGAGCAGGTCCAGAGAAGAGCAAGGAGGCTGTGAAGGGATCCAGCACAAGTCCTGTGAGGAGAGGCTGAGGGAGCTGGGGGTGTTGAGGCTGGAGAAGAGGAGGCGCAGGGGAGACCTCATCACTCTCTACAACTCCCTGAAAGGAGGTTGGAGCCAGGGGGGGGTTGGGCTCTTTTCCCAGGCAACTCTCAGCAAGACAAGAGGGCATGGTCTCAAGTTGTGCCAGGGGAGGTTTAGGTTGGAGATTAGAAAGAATTTCTTTCTGGAGAGGGTGATCAGACATTGGAATGGGCTGCCCAGGGAAGTAGTGGATTCTCCGTGTCTGGAGATATTTCAAAAGAGACTGGATGTGGCACTCAGTGCCATGGTCTAGCAACCGCAATGGTGGTTCAAGGGTTGGACTCGATGATCTCTGAGGTCCCTTCCAACCCAGCCAATTCTATGATTCTATGATTCTATGAAATGCAAAACTCACCCCTGGCTTATGGATTGCTCAAGAGGCAATGTTTTGCACTTTTCCATGACACAGAAAGAGATTTTTTCCAGGCCTGATAAAAAAATAGCAATGCCAGCTCTGACTCCCTCAGTACAAGAAGGACAAGGAGGTGTTGGATGAGTCCAAAGGAGGCCACAGAGATGAGCAGAGGGATGGATCACCTCTCTTAAGAAAAGCTGAGAGAGTTGGGGTTGTTCAGCCTGGAGAAAAGAAACCTCCAAGGATACCTTAGAGCACCTTCAAGAACCTGGAAGGACTACAGGAAAGCTGGGGAGGGGGTTTTGACAAGGGAATGTAGCAATAGGACAAAGGGGAATGTTTTTAAGCTGAAAGAGGGGAGATGTAGATGGGATATTAGGAAGAAATTCTTTGCTGTGAACAGGTTCACCAGGACAGCTGTGGCTGTCCCATCCCTGGAAGGGCTGAAGGCCAAGTTGGATGGGGCTTGGAGCAACCTGGGCTGGTGGGAGGTGTCCCTGCTCATGGAAAGGAGTTTGGAACTGGATGATCTTTAAGGTCTCTTCCAACTCAAACTATCTGATGATTCCATGAATTCTGAGATCCACATCCAGTGCACGGAGCTGATAGGGCAGCACACAGCCAGAGCTGGCTGCTTTTGTTCCAGCAACCTCTGAGAATTCTCCTAATATGAGTAAAAGGCCAAGATCAAACTGAGAACTTTGTCAATGGAGGCAGCTTCATTTTAAGACCATAGATTCAGACTCCTTCTCTGACATCACTTTGCCTGGCACTTACATCCTTGGCCACAATGTGGTTCAGGACATGCTGGGCAGCAGAAATGATTCATCCAACCTCTGAGAAATGATCTTCTTAGACAAGTTCTTCACTGAGGACATTAAGCACTTTGGAGAAGGAAGATGCTCTGTTCAATCTCCAAACCTGTTCAACATCCTCAAGCTTCCATGACTCACCAGAGTGCTTTAGATTTTCCATGCACTTGGCCCTTTTTGGGGGCTTTTTTGGGCCTCCTGGAAGGTTGAAGCACTTGATGGAGAACCAATAATGGAGGGGGAATGGTATGAACCATTCTTTCAAGGTACTTTCTGCTCTCTGTTAAGGTCCCTTATACACATAGCTCCACAACCTCAAGGGCTGTTTATGTTGCAGTGTTCTCCAGACATCTCCAGTTGGATTGTGACCCTGACTTGTGCATTTTTCCTGTTAAATTTCCCACCATTCAGTCAACATCAGGTGTGGACAGCAGTGGGACAGATGTGGAGAAGGGAGCTCCCATCAGAAGATACCTAAGGGTCACCTGCTGGGTTGATTCTGGGCTGGTGTTGGAACCCCATAAAGGCTGAAACAAGATGGGGGGGTAGACAGAGGTCTGAAGTGTGGGGTGAACAGCACACAACAACCCCAACATGAGAAGCAATAGAGAGAAGGACCAGAAGATGCTCTCCAAGAGATGAGGGGACCAATGTTGCCCCTTCAAAGCAGATGTCAAGTTGCTCATCTGGCTGAGAGGATCAATCCCAAAGACCTTTCAGATGGCAGAGGGTTAGCAACAGCTCATGAGGAGGAGATAACTGCATCTCCCCAGAGCCATCACTGCTCTCCATGGCTGGAAGATGTTGGAGTGGGAGTAGGGTCAATCCTCAGGAGGGGCAGAATTACCACTGCCTGCTCAGTTGGGAGAAGAGGTTAAGCCAAGCACTAAAATCAGACCTGAAATGTGGCAAGGAGACACACTCAGCTGCAGGTCAGACCTCCAGAGAGATGTTTAGGGTCAAAAGCAATGCTTGGGGAAGGGTGGAAACCATCAGCTTTAGGAACAGAGTCAGCCCAGGGCTGGGGAAAAAAGGGAACACAGAGGATCAATTCCTTCAGAGCAGAGGCCAGGCTGGCCCCAGAGATGGGACACTTGGGGGTAAGGGGTTTATAAATGCTTCATGGAGTCCTGCAGGGACAGAGATTGGTGTCACTTTAAAAAGTAAACATAGGCAGCCTAATGAATGAGTTATATCCCAGACGCTCCATTCCAGGAGAGGTATTTAACAGGCACTATTGGATTCTGTGGTATCTCTCTATCTGTAACCAGTGCATTATGACCATTAATGGATTTTTGAGGCTGGATTGATTTTTCATTAATTTGGTAAAAATCTTTTCCCTCTCCCATATAATTCTGTCTTAAAACGCTCCCCCTGACAGCCCGATAAGTCACTCACCTCATAATGCAAGTCTGGCTCATAAATCTCAGGGATCTGGGGAGGTGGGGTATGGGGGGGGGGACACAGATGGGGCTGGGGAAAGGAGGAGGAGGGAAAGGGGAACCTTCTGTGGGTCTGGATGGAGCTGCCAGGCAGCTTTCCTTGTGTGCAGAATCAGGAAGGTCCATCCCTGATGAAGGATACAGGATGGAGATGTGTGGATGTGCAGTCTGGTGGTTGTGGTCTGGAGGGGGGGGTGATGGTCACCCAAACGTAGGCCCCAGAGCCCACTTTGTCTCCCCAAGCCTTGATTTTCTCCTGATTGTCATCTTGAGCATGCTGGGATCTGCTCAAGGATTCCATGTGCCTGCCTAAGCTGAAGAGTGGGATCCACGTCACCCCAAAACCTTGCACCCTACAAAGGTGGAGAGTGGGGAAAGATGATGGCACTTTAGTCCAGGACATCCTGGTTGAAGTCTCAGGAGTCCATGACTTCTTCCATTGTGGTCTGAAATGTTTTGCAGAGGAGTTGCCCTCATCCAAGGTTTGTTCCTTCTAAAAGTTGTATCCCAGCCCCAGGAATCTCAGCCAAGCAGAGAAGCAGCAGCAGATCAGGACCTGTTTATCTAAGAGTGTTTGGGACACCTCAAGGACTCCAGGAGAGCCTGGACCCAGCCTTTGAGAGATTCCAGGATGCTCCAAATGGAAGGCAGGAGGAATTTGTCTCTTCCCTGGTTCATCCAGGAGTTGGACATTTCTAGGAAATTAATCACATCATCCCTTTAGTGCCTCATGGACCACTTGGCTGTTGGGTTGGAGACCAAGGTCTTGGAGAGAAAATATCCCTAAGGGATCTTCAGCATCCAAGCTCAGATCTTGAGCCTTCTTGTGAACCTTCCCTGGCCATCCAACTGTCTCCAAGTGTCATCCAAGCCATGATGAGGAGTAAGGAGCAAGTAAGGATTGAGTTAGTAACCTCTGCTGAGCAAAGAGTGAGAGAGGTGTTGGCAGCTGATTTGGGGATGGAAGTCCCAGCCCTGCATCTTCTCAGGGACATCACCTTCATCAACACCACGTGGATTCTGCTGTGGACAATCCTCAACGTGTGCCCAACAGCATCCATGTCCTCTGGGCATGGAAGGAGTAGCCATGGGAATGAGCCCAGTGGGAAGCCAGGAGATCTTAGAAAGAGGTGAAGGAGCTGCTGTGTTCTTCTGGATCTGCTGCCCCTTCTGTGATCCCCCCACAAATTATCCTGGATGCAGGAAGGTGGAAGAGGTCCTCTTTAACTCAGGCTATTGGATTTTGCTGTGTAACCACTACATTAGCACAATTAATGGATTTCTTGGAGGCTGGATTGATTTTTCATTAATTTCCCCCCAAAATTAAAAAAAAAAAAAACAACAAAAAACCCCCCAAAACCCCAACTTTCCTACTCGTTCATCATTCTGTCTTTACGTGCACTCCAGTACAGCAAGGCAAGGATTCCCATTGTCACTGGGAAGGAAAAGGTGGAAAACAGCTTCAGAAGTCCCCCCCTTGCCTTTCCCAGGTAGGAAACTTCCACTGCCCCTGCTTAGCAATGCTCTGAGAAGCCACAGCCCCACTCACAGCAGTGTTGTGTCCTTTCCCTCTGTCCTGGTTTGGGCCAGGATAAAGCTGATTTTCTGTCTTGGACATTTGCTTTCAGCTGAGTCTCTTGGAAGGAGCTGCACTTGCTGAAATGAACAGCAAGTTTCTCAGGCAGTCTCTGCTGCTGGGACTGATCCCACTCCAGGTTTAGAGTTCCAGCTGGAGAATGGGGTGCAGAACCAAGGCCACTGCTCAGCTCTGAGGAACATTTTGCCCTCTGGAAGGAGAAAAGGAGTCAAGAGGTCCCACCTGCAGCCCTCCTTTGGGGAGGAACAGACAAGAGAAATGGCCAAAATTGACCAAACAGAGGATTCCATCCCATCCACCTCATCCTCAGGAGAAATTGAAGGGATCACCAGGGTCAAAGCCCTTCCTGCTTCCCCTTCTTCCTCTCTCCCTCTTTGCTTCAGCATCCTGGGAGGATTCCATCCCTTCCTCTGCCTGTGCTCCTGATCCATGCCAGCCTGAATCTGTGTGTTCCTGCCTCCAGCTCCCCACTGCTGCTGACCCCAGGAGTCCAGCCTGGACTTTCCCAGGGCTGCCCTGCAGCCTGGGTGGGGATGGGAGAGTTACTGGGGGAAAGGGGGGACAAACCTGGGATCCATTTTCCTGGAGGTTTGTATAGATTTAGTAATTTTTTTTCTTTTTATTATTCCTGTTTCATTAAAGCTGTGTAGTTTAGTTTCCAACCCATCAGTCTCTCTCCCTTATTCTCTCTCCTTTCTTTATCAGGGAGGGGAGGGGGATTAATAGGGAGCATCTGGTATTTGGTTTAATTGCCAGGGCAGTGTTAATCCCTGACACCCTCCCTCTTTCACAACACGTTTGGCCAAGCAGATATCCAGATACCTCTACGAGTGCTCATGTACACCCTGGAACCCCCATCCCTGTGCACAGATTCATTTCCATCCCTGTCACCTGCTTTTGCACAACCCAAACCTCTCCAAAACTGCTTCAGACACACACCCTGCACCCCTCATCCTTTCACAAGCTGAGTGCACCCCAAATTCAAACACTTGCCCAACAAGGTTGGTTCTATTTGTGGTGGGTTGACCTATAGGAAAAGTGTCCTCAACCATCAGAAGGAAAGAGGAGAAGGGATAAGGATAACGGGGCTCTCAGCTCTCTGTCCCTGCTGGGTGTCCCAGGAACCTTGAAGTAACTCCACATGATGCATTGTGTTTCTAAATTGAGCCCATGATGCCAGAATTCTGGGAGGAAAAGGAGAAAAAGATGTTCTGAGGATGAAAGGTGAAGGCAGGAGCTGAGGTCACCTCTTCCAAGTCACCTTCAGCCCCATCATTGCTCCTCTGTCCTGCAGACTCATGGGGTTTTACTCCAGTCCCACCATCTACATCTACATTCTACACCATTCTACATCCTTTTTTTACAACATCCCTGGAACAAAAGGACTTCTTTGCACCAATATTCCCCTCATCCTGGAGCTGAGCTTGTCAGACACAGGGTGTCAGTGACTTTTGGCCACAAACAACCTGACAAGTCCAGGGATGCCCCCAAAAAGTGAGATGAATTTTCTAAGAGGCTGCAAACTGTGGGGTTCAGGTCCCATTTCTGAGGATTTCTTTTCCTGATAAGGGGACATCTTTGGAGGACACCATAAAGCAGAAATAAACCCAGGTCATCAAAAAGTCAGGAAATCAAATCCAAGACTCCTTTTTTCTCCCTTGAAGACCAAGACTGTTTATTCAGATGACC
This sequence comes from Calypte anna, assembly GCF_003957555.1. NCBI lineage: Eukaryota > Metazoa > Chordata > Aves > Apodiformes > Trochilidae > Calypte > Calypte anna. Next base: position 149,990,002 of record NC_044245.1, read on the forward strand.
CATCAGAAGTCAGTGTGCAATGTTTCCCAAGAAAACCTTCTCCTTGCTTCTTGATTATCTTCCAATTGTTTATTAAAAACCATACTTAATGAAGACTAACAAGCAAATAATCAATACCCACAGAGGTCACCTAGGAATAGATAAGCCTCAATAAGCCCTTGGGGATCAGTGTATTAACTAAGAAGCCAATTACAAGGGTAATGACTATTGGTGCAATTTAAAATTAATAAGATGTGATTGCATCCAGAGGAAATGCAAATTGATCAGCAGAGTCACACGTTGAGGTGGGCAGGCATTTTGGAAACGTGGTTTAACCTGAGGTAGGCAGGACTCAAGTTCTTTCTTAATGGAACTGTTAAAAGCCAACTTAATTTTCAGGCTTTTTTATTTATTTATTTTTTAATCTGAGAATCCAAAGATAGTGGAGACTGGAAGGGAGCTTTGGGATCCTCCTGTTGAAGCCTCTGCTTGAAGAACATCAACACCAAAGGAAGGTTCAACTTCCAAGTTAGAGCAGGATGCTCAGGGCATTCTCCATCTAAGGTCTGGATAGAATCACAGAATCACAGGAAGTTAAGGGGTTGGAAGGGATCTCAAAAGATCATCCAATCCTGCCAGAGCAGAGTCACCTCCAGCAGGTGACACAGGGACACATCCAGGTGGGGTTTGAATGAATCCAGGGATGGAGACTCCACAACCTCCCTGGGCAGCCAGGGCTCCATCACCCTCACAGTGCCAAATTTTTTCCTTTTGTTGATATGGAATCTCCTATGTTTGTATCCATTGTCCTTGTCCCATCATGGGACAGCCCTGAGAAGCTCCTGGCTCCATCCTCCTGGCACTCACCCTTTACAGATTTATAACCATTAATGAGCTCACCCCTCATTTTCCTCCAAACTGAAGAGCCCATCAGCTCCCTCAGCCTTTCCTCATCAGATGTTCCACTCCCTTTCATCCCCTTTGGTCACTCTGCTCTGGACTCTCTCCAGCGGTTCCCTGTCCTTCTGGAACTGAGGAGCCCAGAAATGGACACAACATTCCAGATGTGGCCTCACCAGGGCAGAGTAGAGGGGAAGGAGAACCTCTCTGAATCTACTGACCACCCCCCTTCTAATACACCCCAGGATGCCATTGGTCTTCCTGGCCAAAGGGCGCATTGCTGGATACCTCTAAGGATGGAGATCCCACATCTCTAAGAATCATAGAATCATAGAATTGGCTGGGTTGGAAGGGACCTCAGAGATCATCGAGTCCAACCCTTTTACCACCGTTGCAGTTGCTAGACCATGGCACTGAGTGCCACATCCAGTCTCTTTTTAAAGGAAGGGAAGGAGAATCCAGGGAAGGAGAATCCACTACTTCCCTGGGCAGCCCATTCCAATGTCTGATCACCCTCTCCAGAAAGAAATTCTTTCTAATATCCAACCTAAATTTCCCCTGGCACAACTTAAGACCCTGCCCTCTTGTCTTGTTGAAAGTCGTCTGGCAAAAGAGACCAACGTCCACCCGGTTACAACCTCCTTTCAGGGAGTTGTAGACAGCGATGAGGTCTCCCCTGAGCCACCTCTTCTCCAGGCTGAACAGCCCCAGCTCTCTCAGCCTCTCCTCATAGGGTCTGTGCTCGAGTCCCTTCACCAGCCTGGTTGCCCTCCTTTGGACCTGCTCCAGGACCTCGATATCCTTCACCCTCATAAGCAAATTTTTATCCCAGTGTCAAGATAAAATTTCTTCTACATCTGTTCCCCCTCTTCCTGTCATTGTGCATCTCCAGGAAGAATACAAACACAACTTTTCTGTAACCTCTCTGAACAGTTTATTTTAATTTCTTTATGCCACTCAGAGTATTAGCCCAAAAAACCCACATTTTTTCAGCCCCAAAAAACCATTCTTTTCAATCCCTTGTGTTTGTCCCCAGCACACTTAGAGAAATCAACCACAACATTCCTCAGATCACTTTTGCTAAATAGTCAAGCCCAAATCTTTTGGTTGCTCCTTAAAGCTGTGTTGTTTGCTCCTCTAGCCCTACATCATCCTTCTGTCCCACTTTAACATCAACCCTTCCATGGTGACCTCAAGAAAAACCTCTCCAGATCATCTAGCACTTTCCTGGATGTGAGTTTTACCTCCTAAACTCCCATCATCATCAGATGTCATTGGTAGACTCCTCTTCTTTGAAATGAGGTGGAAAACACAACAAATAATGAAATAAAAGTGATTCCAAAGAAACCTTTAAGAAATTCCTCTAGTTGACTTCCCTTCAACCTGGTATTTCCCCACTCAGCATTTGTCCTCTCCCAACCTGCAAGTTCTTTACCCATCTCACAGTTCTCATCCAGATCCTTTCTCCAGCTTCTTCTCAGATTATCCATGAGGTCCCAAACCACACTCTGTGCTAAATCCAGATCAATGAGATTGTCTGCATTCTGCTTTTCCTGGAAAGTCTGTTACCTAAGGAAGATCTCTCTAAAGATGGGCACCACCTATCTTTAATAAATGTCTGGGTTTTTTTTTCCTTTCATTTATCATTTGCTCCAAGTCTTCAATAAGTGGCTCCTTCTACATCCCTGTACCAGCCCTGTAAGTGGCTAATTTAGAATATTCTTAATCTGAGTAATCTGATCTAGTTGAAGATGTTTCTGCTTGTTGCAGGGATTAGATTGACCTCTGAAGGTCCCTTCCAACAAAATATTCCATGATTCTCTGAGTCAGTTTGGGTTGTTCCCTCTTTTCATCTCTTTCCATCTCAATATGTTTTAGGGGCATAGGTGGAGTTTCATGTGGGGACATCCTGAGAGTGGGGGATCCCCTGGACCTGAACACAGCTTCCAAATGTATCTCTGCTCTTCCTTAGGTTGCCTGGGACAGGGATTTTGGGCCCTGTGCTGCCAATTACTGAAAATATTGATGGATTTGATGGATTTGGGTCCTTAGAGAGGACCATGACATCTGCCACATCAAAGATCTGGACATGTTGCAGAGGAAACAATCTTGGGCCCTGGGAGATGCCCCACCTGAAGAAGACCACTGTAAGCAGAGATGCTCCTTCTCAGCAGCTCTTCTATAATTGGCTGTGGCACTTGATTTGTCTTGATTTGCCTCTGTCTTTGAGCATTTCTACCTCTTCTACCAGCCCTGCCATCGCTCTTCATCTTCAGTGCCACCTGCCTGCAATGAGCAGAGGTGGATGGGGTGCAGATGAAGCCTTCTTGTAGGGGTTTCCTGCTGCATTTTCCCCTTGCTCCTTTGCTGCTGTGGCTTGGCATGGTTTCTGTTCCCATAGGGTGATTCCTGTTGCCTGGCACATGTCACAAGCTGCTAATGATGAGGGGCAGAAAACTCAAACCCTAAACCAGCTGGGCTTCCCTGCAGCACATCACCCAAGTCAAAGGCCATCAAAGGAGGCCTGGGTGACACATTTCTCACACCTCCGTGGGACAGAGCACCTTCATGTCTCACTTCCCTCCTCTCAGACAGTTCATTAAAACTGAAAGCATTGAAGAGTGATCAGCCATGGAGTCAGGAAGCTCTCAGTCAGCCCTCTGAGCCTGGCTTTGATCAGGAGAAACCAAAGGGATGACTTTGTGAAGGCTGTTTTCTAGTTGAGGTTCTGATAACCTGAAAATGTAGACTGTAAGCCCTGGAAAAAACAGGGCAGGGATGGACACTGGAGGGTTATGGAATCATACAACTTCCTGAGGATAGGAGCAGCAAGACCCATCTTGCTCTTGAGAGGTGTTTCTCCTGACCTGCTCTTGAACCCTTCCCATCTTTCAGATCCCCCTCCTTCCCAGACATTGCTTCACTCCTTTCAGCTGGGGAACTTTGCCTAATGTCTGGCTTAAGTCTTGCTCTGTCATCCTCTAAACCTGCCCACCAGGGACACAGAGAGTAGATGACTCCCTCCCTCTTGCTGTTTTGTTTATTTGATTTGATTTGAAGGCAGTTTCTTAATTTAAATTTAAATTCTTTTAATTTGAGAGAAACAGCCCTAATTTTTTCAGTCTCTTCCTTTAGTTCTTGCCCTGTAGCTCCCCAATCATTGAGGCTTCTTCCCTTGACCCCAAACTGTCCAACTCCACCTTTACCCTCAGCAACTGGGCATTTCCTACAGCTGTCAAGGAGATCCCAGTTGATACTGGTGATGGAGAGGTTAGTCCTGGTGGGAGGGAGGTAAACCCTGGTGTGGAAGTGTTCATCTAAAGCAGAAAGCCTTCTGGGTCTCTGGGTTTTTCTTACTCCAAGTTTCAACATCTATTCAGCAAATTTCATCCAACCCAGAGCACATCCTGCTGGGTGGCTTTCCTTGTCATATGCCAAGGGTACCTTTGCCATTCCTGCTCTGAGAGTGGGGTTAGGTGGTTCATTTCCTTCTGGAGCTGCTGTCTACAGAAAGATTCAAAAGCAGATGTGTGAAAAACAGGGAAAATAAAACCCTGGGAAGATATGGGAGGAGGTGTCAGCATCCCTCCCAGACAAGTGACCTGAGAGCCAGGAAACCCACCCCATTGCTGGGAGGTGAAGTCATTGGAATACAAGCATGGAAGGGAAAGCCAAAGAGCTAATCATTTGGAAACTGCACATTTCTTGAACAACAACAACAACAACAAAAAAAAACCACCCCAGCCCCTATTTGGGAAACCAGCTGTGACCTGAGTCATCTCCTTACTCCATTTGTGGAGTAACACTAAGTGGTGCAAATGCTAGTCCATAAGAAATGGAAATCAATAAATATGTCAGGTCTTATCTAGAAGAAAGATGAGAGAAATCCCTTCCAAAACCACCCTGTGTCCTTCTTTACACCTGCCCACTTCAGCTAGGTCCTTGAATAAGCACTATTAGCATTCTGAGTGACGAGAAATCTGCTGGATGGAAAGTGAGGAGTCGTCCTGACTCCAAACCCAAATCTTTGGAGACTTACCAGGTCCACTCCCTGAGCTTCACTGGGTTGGATTTATTGGAATATGAGGACAAGGACTGTGTTCAGACCACCCTTCCCAATGCCTCAACAAGGTGTTGATTGGAAAGCAAGCAAAGAGTCATTTCTCAGCAATTAACTCCCAGACCTCCTAATTCTAAATTTCTCTCCCTGTTCTTCTTCAGCTCTGAGCTATTTATCTCCAGGAGGCAGTGGAATAAAGTCCTGATAATCTGACCAGCATTGCTCATGTGAGAACCCACCTGGAGTACTGGGTCCAGTTCTGGAGTCCCCAGCATCAGAAGGACACAGAGCTCCTGGGACATGTCCAGAGGAGCCACTGAAATGCTCAGAGGGTTGGAGCAGCTCCCTGGGAAGCCAGGTTGAGGGATTGGGGTTGTTCAGCCTGGAGAAGAGGAGGCTCCAAGGTGACCTTAGAGCAACCTCCCAATATCTGAAGGGGCTACAAGAAAGCTGGGGGAGGGCTTTGGACATGGGGGTGTAGGGAGAGGACAAGGGGAAATGGGTTAAAAGTGGAAGAGGGGAGATTTAGGTTGGACATGAGGAAGAAGTTCTTTAATTTGAGGGTGGTGAGACCCTGGAAGAGGTTTCTCAAGGAAGTTGTGGCTTCCCCATCCCTGGAGGTGTTTAAGCCCAGGTTGGATGGGGCTTGGAGCAACCTGGGCTGGTGGGAGGTGTCCCTGCCAATGCAGGGGGTTGGAACTGGATGAGCTTTAAGGTCCCTTCCAACTTTATCCATTCTATGATTTTCTGATTTCTGTGACTTCCCAAATCCTTTTTTTTTTCCTTTCCAGCTGTTTGCAGTAACATCCCAATAGTCAGGTGGAAAATAAATATGAAGAATATCTTCGTGCCAACCTGGTATCAGCAAAGCAGTTCTTAGCCCTGGTTCAGCCACTAATAGTCAATTGAGGACTCTGGAGCAGAAAATAAATGATCATAAAACGAAACAGCCACCCAGTGAATTCACTTTGCTTCTCTTCAGAAACGTCTGGAATCTCTGCCTCTTTGCATCCAACCATGGGATTGTAACTCATGGATCTCCTGGCAGCTGGTGCTGTAGCTCACCATTCATTTTATGGCTGCAAGCATTAACATTTCTGCAGAACATCCTGGTAATTTTCTGAAAAGAGTGATTTTTTTTTTTTTTTTTAGTGACTCAGGACGATTAATTATCTGCCTCTTAAAAATCTCCCAGGATGAATGATCACCAGGGAGAAGCTCTTGGACTCTTAGGGAAACTGATGGCCTAATGGCTGAAATGGCAAGAGGCGAACCAAGTGCATTCTGCAGTTTTGGTGAGGAGCTTTCTTGTGTGACACTGATTAAGGTGATTTTTATCCTTTGAAAACCCCATACAGGTAGGTGAACGATGAGGAAAATCCTACAGAGGGGTCTGGATTGGCTGGAATGGTGGGCTTGAGGCCAATTGGATGAGGTTCAACAAGGCTCAGTGCTGGGTCCTCCACTTGGGTCACAACTACCCCAGCCAAACTTAGACATTTAGAGAAGAGTGGTTGGAAAACTGCCCAGCAGAAAAGGACCTGGAGATGTTGGTTGACTGAATATAAACCAAGATGTGCCCAGGTGGCCAAAGAAGCCAACAACATCCTGGTTTATAGTGTGGCCATCAGAAGGGCAGGGATTTTCTCCTTGTGCTTGGCATGGGTAAGGCTGCACCTTGGATCCTGAGGTCAGCTTTGGACTCCTCACCAGAAGAATGATGTTGAGGTGCAAGAGTGAATCCAGAGAGGGCCAAAGAAGCTGGTGAAGGGTCTGGAGCACAAGTCTTATGAGGGAATTGGGGATGTTCAGCCTGGAGAAAAGGATGATGAGGGCAGAGCTTCTTGCTCTCAACAGCAGTCTGAAAAGAGGTTGAAGATGTTGGTCTCTTCTCCAAAGTAACAAGTGATGGGACAAGAGGAAATGGCCTCAGGTTGTACCAGGAAAAGGATTTATTGGATATTAAGAACAATTTCTCCATGGAAAGGGTTGTCACACCCTGGCACAGGCTGCCCAGGGCAGTGGTGGAGTCCCCATCCCTGGAGGGATTTCACAGCTGTGTAGATGTGGTGCTGAGGGACCTGGTTTAGTGGTGGAATTGGCAGTGTTCTGAGTTAATGATTGGACCTGATGATCTTAAAGGTCATTTCCAACCAAAACAATTCCCTAATTCTGTGACTGTAGGGAATTTGGATGTAAGTGTCAGCCTTAAGTGACATCCAAGCCCACTCTCCCCACTGGTGGGAGGTCAGCTCCCCCTGATGAGTTACAAAATCAACAGATTTAATTGTTTTTTAGTTCCAGGCATCCCAAAGGCTTCCTGAAGCCTTTTCCATGGATATTATGGAACCATAAAACCAATTGACCAAAGTCAATGGTCTGATGAAACCCTGGCTGGCTGGGAAGGGACTGACTGGAATTATTAGGAATTCTGGAGAGATTTGCAGATATTTGATGTGTGTGGCAGGAGTCATAGGATAAGAACTCATAAGGGTGGCCTCCTTTTAGGAGACATCTCAGGTACCTGGTGCCATTCAGGCTGTTTCATAGGAAAAGCCAAACCAGCTCACCCTAAGAGCTCATCTCCCAGCAGGAGCATCAGAACATACTGGTCCCTGGGAGAACTCCTCAAAATACCAACAAGGTACACTTTGCAACTCCTGAACTAGAGACACTCTTGTATTTCACAGCCCTTCACAGAGTTTTTAATTTTTTCCTACATTAATCCATCCAATTTCTCTTTTTTTCTGTTTTTTTAACCCTTGTGAAGGTGTTAACACCCACAACATCTCATAGCAAGTACCCTCATGGCTGAAACCACTTTGTTCCAACCCTTCCATCTCCTAATTTCATGCAATATTCCACAGTCTTTCCACTGGAAGTGGCCATGGAGAACTGGAGCCATGGCTCGAGGTGTCAAGGTCAACCTTGAGTGTCCAAGCCTGGTGGAGTCAGGACATCACTCATCATTCCCACCTCATCTCAAAATAAAAAGCTCTCCAACCTGTCCATGCCATTGGAGTGGACATTCAAGGTTCTTAGGGTTGTTCAGCCTGAAGAAGTGAAAACTCCAAGTGGATCTTGGAGCTGCCTTCCAATCCCTGGAGGGAATCTACAGGAATGTTAGAGAAAGACTTTTCATAAGAGTGTCCAGTGACAGAACAAGGGAAAGTGGATTTAAACTGAAGGAGAAGAGGTTTAGACTGGATCTTAGGAAAAAGTTCTTCAGTATGAGGGTGGTGAGACTCTGTAACAGATTGCCCAGAGAAGTTGTGGATGCCCTCTCCCAAACAAGGCCAGGTTGGATGAAACTTTGAGCAGCCTGGGCTGGATGAAAGATGTCCTTGCACATGGAAAGGAGGTTGGAGCAGATGATCTCTAAGGTCCCTTCCAACCTCAGCCACTCTGTCATTCTCTAATTCATCTGCCAGCTTGGGTCTATCTACCATGAAACTCATCACCTTAATTTCACCCAAAGGCAACACCAAGAGTCCCCTCCTCCCAAGCTCTGCAGAATCCCACTGGCAAGGTCTCTTCTGCTCTGAAAAGCTCTCAGTTCAACACTTCATGTGGGATTCATCTCCCCTAAGTGCCTACAAAAGGGGGGTTGTCCAACCATCCCACTTCAACCCATTATGGTTGATGACATCCAAGCCAAAGGGGCTCAAAAGCTCATCATTCATCTGAGCAGTGCAGACATCACCCTTCAGGATGAGATGATCTCCCCTGGGCCATTGCCCTTTGACTACAGAGTGGTCCCAGAGTGAGCTCAGACATCTGTGCCTCTTCTGGAGGCAGAGGATGTGCATTAACTCCCTCCTTCATCCTCTGGCTGAGAATAAGTGCTTGCACCCCACCCCACTTGCACCCTACACGGGGCTTTTCTTGCAAGCCCTGAAAGAAGTGGTCTTGGGGTGACTGCAAAAAATGCAGAAGGAGACCCCAACAAGAGACAGCTTTGGGGGGATGAGCTCAGTGTGGCAGCCAGGAGCCCAACCCTGCTTTCCAGGCTCAATCTGCTGAAGCCAGCAGGTTTCTGCAGACAAAGCAACTTTACCAATAAAATCCTCTCATAATCTACCACTGTTTAGGGGAAAGAGAGAGAGGAGAGAGAGAGAGAGAGAGAGAGAGAGAGCAACTGGGCCACGTGTGTAATAAGCACTGGAGATTTAAGTGGGAGAGAATTACTTTAAATAGATATCTATGTAAGGAGGGAATATATAGGTGTGCTTAAAAAAAATAAATAATAATAAAAAATATATATAAAAATAAATAAATAAAAAAAAATGCACTGCTGAAGAGAAGTAGAACCAATTTCCCAATTTCAATCTCCAACATGCTGGGACTCAGCTTCTCAGATGTTGCCTGCTTTGCTAAAGTGGTTGAGGGCTGAGGGCTGCTCCGTTGCTTATTTCTGCTCATTGTGGTGCATTTATGAAGGGCTGTCACACAGCTCTGACAGGGTGATGGATTGGTCGGGCTCAGCAGAGCTGGAGGAAGGTGGGGAGGGAGGAGGTGAGAGGAGGTGTGTGTGTGGGGGGGGGGTTGATGAAGGCTGGGAGAGGTGATGGGAGTGAGAAGAAAGGGCAGAAGATGGGGCCAGGGGGAAAGGGGGGAGGGAAGCATCCCGAAGGTGTTTCACGCTCTAATCGATTCCGCTGGCAATAAGCAGCCAAGCCCAGGGGGAGGCTGGGGGTGGGAGGAATGGGGAGGGGAGAGAGAAAGAGAGAGAGAGAGAGAGGATGGAGGGAAAACAGCAAGTTAAGCAGTTTGTTGCACGATTCCCGGGGGCTCTTTACTCCAACTTTACAGTAAGAGCACAACTTGGTGCTGCCGTGGGTGAGAGTCAAGGAGTGGGAGGAGTAGGAAGGGATTTCTAGAGATCATTTAATTCAAACACCACCACCCCCCCCTGACAGAGCAGGGTCACCTAGAGCAGGTTGCAAAGGTGGCATCCAGACAGATCCCATCTCCTCAAAGTCAGCACCCAAAGATCTGGGCACCTCTGCACCGATGGGACCTCACTGGTGTCAACACCGAGTTGGCAGCAAAGAGCAATGTAGAGGAGAAAGAGTAAGAAAGAGGTTAAAGGTGTAGTTTAGGCTTTCTGTAGCATCTGCCTCTTGAGTTTCTGGTGGTTTCACTTTCCTTTCCACGTGGGTGGATGCAGGTGAAATATTTCCTGCAGCCTCCAAAAGAGAAAAGATAAAATAACTCAGGTGGCCATTGATAGCAAACAGATGGGTGTAAAGGAGCTGTAGATGTATTGATCTTATCTGAGGCAGATAGGATCCCTCCAAATCTATCTCCCAAGCACACTTATCTATTCCCAAACCTCCCTCCAGCCATTTGCCCATCTCCACTAAAGATGTCTATCAATTTCTCTATCGAATTTTGGGTCTGTCAGTCTTCCTCCCTTCTACATTCCCCCAAGGCATAAACCACCAAGATGACATCCAAAGGTAAGGAGGAGTCCAATTTCTGGGAAAATATCATAGGGGATTGGCAACAAAGCCTCTTCTCTGCCCCAAATGGTCTGGAATGGTTTAGTAGTCAAGGTGAGGCTTGGACTCGATGATCTTGAAGCTCCAACCATGATGATTCTATAGTTTTATTACCCTGATTGGGGTCCCCAGGTGGACCCCAAAGCCCAAGGCAGCAGGGCCAAGGTCTTTCCAAATCCACTTGGTTCCAAGGAGGTTACAAGGAGGAGGGTGCAGGATACCTCCAGGCACTGTGGTCATGACACCTTTTTCCTGACTAAGATCAAAAGAGAGATTAGAGAGAGCTGAACCCAACACCTCTCATGGAGGACATCTTTTGGGCTCACCCTATGCTTGACTCCATCATTTTTTTTTTTTTTTTTTGGGTGTAAATTTACAGTTTTGCAGCCGGAGAGGAAGAATTTCCTTATGCTCCCATCTGCAGCACGTGTAACTACTCCCTGAAAGAGAGAAACAACAGAAGCCAAAGTGACTTTCTAAAAGCAAATCTTAAATTGCAGGAATATTAACACTGAACCTATACCTATAACACAGGAAATATATAGATTATACAGCCCTTTCTCCACAAGGTATATCCTAATAAATAATCACACCATCTAATAAATCTCCTCTCTGCCCTAATAAGCATATTTTTTTTTTCCCTACAGAAAAGCTGGTGCTTTCCAAGTGGCTTCATCAAAATCCTCCACCTACCCCAGCAGATCTATCCCTTTTTATAATTACACTTCTCGTCGATTTCGAATCCAGTTAAAAATGTGCAAACTGAGTCAATTTTTTACGCCGTGCCTTTACGTGATATAGGGCCCTGGTGTCTCAGACAACCAGACCTCCCCCCTTTCTCAGTGCTCCTCTCCTCCCTGATCCTGATATTAAACTACTCCACTTAGCCTGGGTACCTGGTGCCAGGCAGGCTGACCCTCATTAAAATAGATTGCTGCAGAAGTAAAATCTAAAAGGTAATAAAAATCCCCAATATTTTTTAACGGGACACACATGTATTTTCTTTTTTTTTTTTTTATTTCTCCCTCCCTGCATCTCAGCAGAAAAAAAAACCCTCTTTGGATATCAAAATATATCCTGCCTGCTGCTGCAAATCCACATTTTCAGTGTTACCCTCTAGGCAAGATGTTAGTAGTGACCTGGACAAGTGAGAATCATTTGCTTTTTGCTCCTTTTTGCAGCTCTGGCAATTTACACAGGTGATGCAGTGATGTGACTGCAGCTGGGATGAGCTCAAGCTTATAACCAAGGCTGGATTTCAAGGGAGAAACTCCCTGAGCCTGAAAACATTTCTATTTTTTCTAATCGAGGAGCCCTGGAAAAATAAAAAAAAAGAAAAATCTCTCTCTCCAAACACTCACCTTCAGGAAAGAGAGGGAAGAATTTTGAATTTTTAATAAAACTCCTGTGTTTTTTTCTTGCTGTGAGGAATGTTTCCTTTGGTGTTGCCTCCAGGCCATGCAAGGAGCATTGTTTGGTGGCTCATAACCAGAAAAAAAATGACATGTGGTCATGCAGCCAGGGACACTCGAGGCAGGAGGAACCTGGAAACCCCAGGAATTAGGGGATCTGCTCCTTGGTCAGTGCCACCACAAGCCCAGGGAAGAGGATAGAAAAGTTCTCCCTGAAACATAGCAGAGCTGAGGCAGTGGGAGGCATTTTATTGATTATCATTTTTATTTTTTAAATTTATATTTGATTTATATTAGAAATATCCATGTTTATATCATAAATATATGGTTTTCTAGAGAATAAAATCAATATATAACTTTCTATCGAATAAAAGAAATATATAATCATATACATCATACATTTATATTCAAATTTATTATTCTTTTTATTTTATTTTATTTTGTTTTATTTTATTTTATTATTATTTAGCTCTGGTCCAGGAGGACAAGGCACTAACACTGGTCCTGCCTCTGAGCATGGTTCAAGTGTCCTGTGCCAATGAAGGAGGAATGAAGGAATAAGGAATGAAGGCCACGATGAGATGACACATTCCCAAGGGCAGGATCTTTAAGGAAGGAGGATTTACATCCCAGCTGGAGTTCAGATTTCCAAGAGAAGAGTGGGAAAAAAGCTGGAAATCTCAGCCAAAACAAAAACTACCTGCAACTTTTGATCCTTTTTCATCAGCTTTCTTCAGGAAATCTCCTTTGGAATTCCCCCAGGGCTGGCATTGGGAGGCTGTGGGTCACTTGGCCACCAAGCCCCCTGACTCTCCCCCTTTTTTCAGCTCTTTTGGAAGGAATTAGAACTAAAAAAACCTTTCTTAACCCTCCCACCCCCACCCCTGGAGCTCTGGGAAGTGCTGGGGAGTGATTTAGCCTGCGCAGGGGAAAGGAGATTTATCAGTTCTTGGAACCAGTGTTTATGAATATTCCTAAAGAGGAAAATCAATCAGTTCTATCATAACATTGCCATTTTTCTAAATGATAGAACAAGCATTTTTATACACCTCGTGCTGGCTGCTTGAGAATCGATAGGAATTATGAGCTTCTCTCTGAATTTACTTATGTTCTGGCATCATCCTCTCCCATCTCTGAAGCTAAAAAAAAAAAGGAGGATGCTCAGTGGGGCTGAGGAGGCTCTGAATTGCCCTTTCCCTCCTTCTTCACTTGTTAAATCTCTTCTACCTCCTCTTATTTTAAGACACTCAACCAACCCAGCCTGCCCGTGCTGGGCTGGACCAGAGTAAAATGAGAAGAAAAGACCCTGAGAAGTACCACGAGGATAAAATCAAGAGTTAAATTCACCTCTTCTCTATGTTAGCTTGGGTTAGATGCCTGGAAGCAGGGCTCACCTGGGCAAAAAGTGGCTGGAGAGTTTTTCCTATCATTTCTTTCCAGTGAACTCGATGTAAAATGAAATCCAGGGACCCCTGGGACTGATGGAGGATCTTAAAATTTGCAAGAATAGGTCTGATTTTGGTAAACTTTGCCTATTTCAGAAGGTAAATCATTGGAGGGAGATGATGCCTGGACTTGTCCCATCACTAGATTAAAAAAAAATCAAGGGGAAAAGCCATGATAGTATCTTCAACAAGACTCCCTCCCAGGGATGCAAAATCCCAAACCTTTTTCAATAGTCAGGTGGAGGGAGCCCTCAGAAGATGTTTTTTCATGCTGATTTGGTTGCCTTGGTGTCAAGTGGCTGCAATTTCTTCTCTTCCAGCCAGATTCCAGATTTGCCACTGGAAGTACAACCCAAATAAATAGGAAATAAAGAAATTTACCCCTACCTGTGGCACAAGCCACGATTAAGTTTTCAATCACAACCCAAAATCCACCAAAATGTGCTTCCTGTGCTCCTCAAGTCATCATAGAATCATAGAATCATAGAGTTGGCTGGGTTGGAAGGGACCTCAGAGATCATCAAGTCCAACCCTTGATCCACTCCTGCTGCAGTTCCCAGACCATGGCACTGAGTGCCACATCCAGTCTCTTTTGAAATAGCTCCAGACACGGAGAATCCACTACTTCCCTGGGCAGCCCATTCCAATGCCTGATCACCCTCTCCAGAAAGAAATTCTTTCTAATCTCCAACCTAAACCTCCCCTGGCACAACTTGAGACCCTGCCCTCTTGTCTTGCTGAGAGTTGCCTGGGAAAAGAGCCCAACCCCCCCCTGGCTCCAACCTCCTTTCAAGGAGTTGTAGAGTGATGAGGTCTCCCCTGAGCCTCCTCTTCTCCAGGCTGAACACCCCCAGCTCCCTCAGCCTCTCCTCATAGGGTCTGTGCTCGAGTCCCTTCACCAGCCTGGTTGCCCTCCTTTGGACCTGCTCCAAGCACCTCAATCTCCTTCCTGAGCTGAGGGGCCCAGAACTGGACACAGGACTCAAGCTGTGGCCTCACCAGGGCTGAGTGCAGTGGCAGAATCGGGTTTGGATCTCCATGCCATGAAGCCCTTTCTTGCTGCTACAACTCTTTCTACTCTGGTTCCCTGGTTGGTTTTCTTCCCCATGGATTTATCACCTGGTGTCGTGCAACCCTGACAAATTTCCCAGCAGAAGCCACTTGACAGAACAGAACTTCTCTGGTGTCAGCAGGGATGAATTCAGGCAATCCATTAGGATGGGAGAAAGACTCCTAATCATCCCACCTTAATGTTTAGTCATTATATTATAGAATAAAATCATCATCATGGTTGGAAAGGACCTTCAGGATCGAGTCCAACCATCAGTCCCACACCACCTTAACCACTAAATCATCTGAAGCTCCACATTTACCAGTTTTTTGAATACTTCCAGGGATGATGACTCCACCACCACCCTGAGCAACTTGTTCCAATGCTTCACCAGTCTTTCAGTGAAGAAATTTTTCCTTATAGCTCATCTGAACCTCCCCTGGTGCAACGTGAACCCATTCCCTCGTGTCCTATCATTATTTCTCTATTTTGATTCCCTTTGCAGCTTCTTTCTCCTTATTCCTGCAAGCTGCTGATCATCAGCTCTGGACTGGAAAGTGTAGCTGAGGGATGTCCCACATCTCCACTAGGAGGTCCATGGGTCCATTCAGGAAACCCATGAAGCCAGATCTCCTGCCTCTACTGCTAGCACTTGCAAGCACAGATACATCCTAAACCATCTCAGGGGGGAGGTCATAAAATCATAGAATAATTTGGGTTGCAAGGGACCTCTAAAGGTCCTCTAGTCCAACACCCCTGCAGTAAGGACACCCTCAACCAGATCAGGGTGCTCAGAGCCTCCTTGAGTATCTCCAGGGATGAGGCCTCAACCACCTCCCTGAGCAACCTCTTCTATTTTTCCACTCCCCTCATGGTGAAGAACTTTCTCCTAACATCCAATCTAAACCTTTTCTTCTCTAATTTCAAACCATTGCCCCTCATCCTATCACTCCCTTGCAAACATTCCCTTTCCATCCTTCCTCTATTCCCCCTTCAGATACTGGAAGGTCACTTTGAGCTCTCCATGAAGCCTTCCCTTTCTCCAGGCTGCACAACCCCAGCTCCCTCATCCTGGCTTTGTAGGAGAAGTGTTCCAACCCCCTGATGATTTTTGGGGCCCTTCAGGTCCATGTCCTTCCTGTGTTGAGGGCTCCAGAGCTGGATACAATAAATGAGGAGAGGGGAGGTGAGTGCCTCCTGCCTTGAGTTTAGCCACTCGGTCATTTTTTAATCCTTGGGAGACATGAATCTTGGCAATAAGGGTCAGGCAAGCCAGAGATAAATCCCACTGAAGGTAAAAGTGATTGATTTTAGAAGACACTGTTTAAGAATTTGTTTTTCTAATGGATCCTAAAGTCCAGTCATCAATTTTGCCAAGATCAGTGGTGCCAGGAGGCTCCTGTATCCTGGCCGGAGAGGAAGAGGGAGATGCAAAGAAGAAAGAAAGAGAGATGGAGTGGCTGAGGTGGGGATGGAGGAGGAGGAGGAGGAGGGGGCTGGAAAAAAAAAAAGGAGTTCATCATATGTCCCTTCCAGATGCAGTATCCTAAAACGTGGCTTATACTCAACCATAAATATTAATCCATTAGTTGCTCTTTCACACGCTGCTGGCTGGAATGCTACCTCCATTTGCCTGCATGATAATCTATTTGAATATCAATGTGGCTTCATGTTTAAACTGCTTCCCTTGGAGTTTCAGATGAAGGGCAGGCGTGCAGGGCCTGTGCTTTGGGGATAGGGCACCGTATCGGGGTTGGAATCAGAAGGTAATTATTGAAATCCCTCTTCAATCCAAAGGCTTCTTCCCAGCCATCCAAAGAAAGGAAAATAAAATAAAAAAACAACCCACCAACCCTAAAATAATTAGAAAAAAAAAAAAAAAAAGGAGTAAACCAGGCAGTTTTGCCTTGCTCTTTAATGGGACATTAAAAGAAAGTTCTCCTTTATTTTTAATTCCACTGATTTGCTCGGTTCCCAACAGAGGGGAAAGGCAAAGACAGGCAAGTGATGCATAACGGGGCAAGTGCTGCTGTGGGGGAAGGGAATTTCTCTAAATAAAGAAATTCCCCCCCACCCCAAGCTGTGGCAGAGCCTGGAAGCTTAACAAGATGACTGCTCCAACCTCTTCCTTTCCCTTTATCCCTTACAAGGGATGAGTTTGGGGAGTTCTGGTAGTAGCAAGGGCCAAAAGTGACAAAATCCCCCAAATTGGAGCAAAACGATGTCACAGAGGCCTTGCTTGCCTAAGCCAACACAGGGATCTGTGAATCCCTTGGGACTGGTGGTAAAACTGGGATCCATGGCCAGGGTTGTGGCCTCTGTGGTTAGGGGGAAGTAGATCCAGGCTGGTTTGTAGTGGGCAGAGACAGGTCCCACTTGGGGTGTAACAGCTTTCTAGAAAGATATTCATCTCGTTACACCCATGTTGCTTCCCTTTAATGCAGACAAGGAGGTGAACTTGGCTCTTTCAAAAGCCAACAGAATCGTTGTAGTGGTTCACCTTCCTGATGGATTTTCTTCCTTCCTTCTTCCTTCCTGCTGGATAGGACTTGACCTGCCAGGATGAAGGAACCCTACCTGACCTGCAAGAACCCCAAGATCCAGACAGTAATGGCTCAAGGAAAAGGGTATGGACCTATTTATGGGTTTGGGCAACTGATCATGGGCACAGATGGAGAAAACAGCCTCTTCTTAGCTCCTTGATCCCAAACATTATGAGAGTCTTGATCATGAGCTGCAACCAAGACAAGCAGGTTCTAAACCTTTCATCCATGGGGATTGGAGCTTGGCCAACAGATTTGCATTGACTTCTTGGCTTTGTTTGACACAGCAATGAGAAACCATTAAATGTCTCCTGCTCTGGATGTTCCTCCTTTGACTAGGGGCTTCTGGAAGGTGGCCAGCTAAACCAGCCAGCAAGAAAAAGGGTCAGAGGAGAAAATACAAATGCCTGACAGAAGAAGCCATCAGCCAGAGTGACCAAGTAGGGATGGTGTTCAAATAAAAGCCACCATCTTGTGGGTTTGTGACATTTATCAGCATTAACTCCACGACTGAAGAATTATTATTCTGCATTTGTCAGACCCCACCTTGAGTATTGCATTCAGTCCTGGTGTTCCCACCATGGGAAGGACACAGATCTGCTGGGATGAGCCCAGAGGAACATCACAAGGATTATCCAGGGGATGGAGCATCTCTGCTATGAGGAGAGGCTGAAAGAGCTGGGATTGTTCAGCCTGAAGAGAAGACTCTGGGGGGACCTTTAAGCTGCCTTCCAATACCTGAAGGAAACCTACAGGAAGGCTGGAGAGGGCTTTTCATATGAGTGACCAGCAATAGGACAAGAAGAAATAGTTTTAAACTAAAGGAGAAGAGGTTTAGACTGGATCTTTGGAAGAAATTCTTCAGTCTGAGGGTGGTGATGCTCTAGGAAAGATGCTCAGAGAAGCTGATGTCCCCCTAGAAGTGCTCAAGGCCAGGTTGGATGAGGCCTTGAGCAACCTGGTCTGGATGAGAGGACATTTCTTAAGAGCCTCCAGTGATAGGAGAAGGGGAAATGGTTTTACACTGAAGGAGAAGAAGTTTAGGCTGGATCTTAGGAAGAAGTTGTTTAGTATGAGAGTGGTGATGCTCTGGAACAGGTTGCCCAGAGAAGCTGTGCATTCCCTCTCCTTGGAGGTGTTCAAGGCCTTGTTGGATGAGCCCTTAAGCATCTTTGTCTGGATGAGAGGTGTCCCTGGCCATGGCAGGGAGGTTGGAGTTGATTCTTCCAACCTAGGTCATTCTATGATCCTGTGATCAGTAGGTGATGGGTGAAATCCCCAGGATCTTTTATACCCCAAACTTTTTTGCTGGACCAAAGAGCATCCAGGGTCTTGTGGCAAACACAGCCGTGTGCCTTTCCCTCTCATTCATCCCTTCTTTCAGGC
Source organism: Calypte anna (assembly GCF_003957555.1). Lineage (NCBI taxonomy): Eukaryota > Metazoa > Chordata > Aves > Apodiformes > Trochilidae > Calypte > Calypte anna. The sequence continues at coordinate 150,008,282 of NC_044245.1, forward strand.
CCTGCTCCCACCCTTGGCTTTCAGGTTGGGTGCTCCTCACTGCAGATGAGGTCCAGTTTTAAGCCCTTCACATCAGCTCACTGCTCCATCCCTGGGCTGCGTTTGTAGGTTTGGGATCTCCAAGGTGTTCAGGTGAGCCAAGGCTCAAGAAGCAGAAGTGTGTGGTGGGATAATGGGTATTTATGCATTTCTGGAGTCACGTGGTTGCTGAATATCTGCTCTAGAAAAGCCTGAAAAGGAGAAATATCCATAAAATCATAGGGGACTTAATCACTTTTAGAGGTCTGGGCTCTTTTGTTTTCCCCAGAGTATGCAGCACCCAGAAGATTGAATACAGTACATTTAATTTTTTTCCTGGAATCCAAAAATTAGATTAGAAAGAAAGGAATTACAGTGTCTAAAGATCCCTAAGGTCCAGCAGAGATGTAAGCAAATCCTGGAAGCAGGGAGTAGTGAGGATGATGCTCCTGGCTCAGAAGATGCTTCAGTCTCTGCAAGAGAACTCCAGAAATGATGAGTACTTCATACCTGGTCTCAGTTTTCTACCTCTTGTACCAACTGCTCCCTTCTCCAAGGAAGTGGCCAAGGCTGGGAAGGAGCCACCGAATGCCAAACCTGGTGTAATCCCCCCCTGCATCTCTTCACCCCTCTCCCCAACCTCCTCCTCAAGGCCTGGCAGAGGTTCCTTTCTTCTCCACACCTCATCCATCAAACCAGGTGATGTTTTTGCCCACCTCATCCTCCTCAGCCTGTCAGTGCCCAGAGAAAACAATGATAAATAAACTGGCACTGAAGGAACTTGTCTCCTGCTGCTTGATTTATCTGTTATTTGCTCTGTAAATCCAAGCCCCTTCTTCTCTTTCCCTTGCAACCCAATCATTAACTCTTCTTCCTCTGCTTCAGGTTTGTTTTCCCACCTGGGAGCAAGCAGAAAGATTTTTATAGACTTGACATCAGCCTTGGCTTCTGGATCAGGCTGAATTCAGCTCCCAAGGCTGAACCAAAGCAGATCAGAGAATCATAGAATGGTTTGGGTTGGAAGGGACCTTAAAGATCATCCAGTTCCAACCCCTCTGCATGGGCAGGGACACCTCTCACCAGGTTGCTCCAAGCCCCATCCAACCTGGCTTTGAACACATCCAGGGATGGGGCAGCCACAACTTCCTTGGGCAATTTGTTCCAGGGTCTCACCACCTTCAAATTAAAGATTTTTTTCCTAATGTCCAACCCAAACCAGATGCTTTTTTCTGATGTCTAACCAGATGGTACCCAGAACATGTGCCAAACCCACTGCAGGGTTAGGTCAGTGAGATTGCAGGACCTGGGACTTATGTCCAACCCTCCAGCCTGGCTCTCAAGTGACTTTTCATGTACTGAGCATCCTCCAAGCAAGATTTTTGGAGGAAGTTTACTATGAAAAAAGCAGAAGTTCATGTGCCACTACATAAAATGCACCTTGCCAGTCAGATTCATGGACAACCAGGTGGAGACTTCCCTAGTCCTTGGCCCTAATAATTTCTATTGCTTAGAAACCACTCAACATTGATGGTGGGAAAAGGTGCTGTGGGATTTTCCTCTGCTGTTTGCTTGTTCCCTGCTGATCTTTCTGTAAAAAGAGACCAGGAGTGGGACCTTTTGAGGGAGCTGCTCTTGAGGATCTGCTGAGCCTCCTCAGGGGAGAAGCAGAAAGGGGTCAGAGAATGGTTTAGGTTGGAGAAGACCTTACAAATAATCTGCTTCTAATTCCCTGCTTTGGTCAGCACAATTCTGGGAGCTTGAAGCTCCTGGTGATGGAAAGACTTAAGGGAAAAGCAAGACCAACCAGACCAGAAAAAGCTTTCTAAGGATCAGAGGAGACTCTGCACGATGTGGTGGTCACTGAAGAAGAGGACTGGACACATCACAAAGTGATCCCCATCACAGAGAGGAAGCACAAGCTGTAGTAAAACCTTAGAGGTCCCCACTGAACTTCCAAGCAAAGAATTTCTGCTTTCCCCTAGGCCTTTTTTTTTTGTGCCTTGAATCTTTTGGTTGGAAAAGACCTTTCAGATCATTGAGTTCAACCATCAACCAAACACTAAGTCTACTACTAAACTAAAGCTCTACTAAACCACTACTACTAAGCCTCAGCACCACCTTTACATCAAGTACCTCCAGGGATGGAAAGTCCATCACTGTTTACAACCCTTTAAGTGAAAAAACTTCTCCTGATATCCAACCTAAAAGTCCCTAGGCACAATCTGAGGCTCTCTCCTTTTTCTCTATTGCTTGTAAGCAATAGGAGAAGAGACTTACTCCTACCTCTCTACAACCTCCTCTCAGGGAGTTGTGGAAAGCAAGAAGGTCTCCCCAAAACCTCCTTTGCTCCAGGCTAAACAAACCCAGTTCCCTCAACTACTCTTTGTGTTCCAGATCTTCCCCATCTCTGTTGTCCTTCTCTGGACACACTCCAAGGCCTCAACATCCTTCTTGTAGTAAGGAAGAAGCTGTTGAAGCCCATGGAACAGTTTAACACTGCCCTGGCAATTAAACCAAATACCAGATGCTCCCTATTAATCCCCTTCCCTGATAAAGGAGAGGAGAGAGAATAAGGGAGAGAGACTGAGGGGTTGGAAACTAAACTACACAGCTTTCATGAAACAGGAAGGAGAAATAGGAAAAATGACTAAATCTATACAAATCTCCAGGAAAATGGATCCCAGGTTCCTCCCCCCTTTCCCACAATAACTCTCCCATCCCCACCGAGGCTGCAGGGCAGCCCTGGGAAAGTCCAGGCTGGACTCCTGGGGTCAGCAGCAGTGGGGAGCTGGAGGCAGGAACACACAGATTCAGGCTGGCATGGATCAGGAGCACAGGCAGAGGAAGGGATGGAATCCTCCCAGGATGCCAGGTGAAAGAGGGAGAGGGGAAGAAGGGGAAGCAGGAAGGGCTTTGAGCCTGCTGATCCCTCCAATGTATCCTGAGGATGAGGTGGATGGGATGGAATCCTCTGTTTGGTCACTTCTGGCCATTTCTCTTGTCTGTTCCTCCCCAAAGGAGGGCTGCAGGTGGGACCTCTTGACTCCTTTTCTCCTTCCAGAGGGCCAAATGTTCCTCAGAGCTGAGCAGTGGCCTTGGTTCTGCACCCCATTCTCCAGCTGGAACTCTAAACATGGAGTGGGATCAGTCCCAGCAGCAGAGACTGCCTGAGAAACTTGCTGTTCATTTCAGCAAGTGCAGCTCCTTCCAAGAGACTCAGCTGAAAGCAAAAGTCCAAGTCAGAAAATCACCTTTATCCTGGCCCAAACCAGGACAGCACAAGACCAGGATGCCAAGAGCCAGGAATCACCTGAGCAGGGCAGTTCCAGGTTGGAATCCAGCACAGTGGGATCTCCTGTCACCAAAACCCCACTGGAAATCCAGTTGCCCACAGTGCCTTCCAGAAGGAAAACTGTGGTGGCTTCAGAGAAGAAGTTTGACTCCAAAGCCAGTTCAGGTTGGAATTCCAACCAATTCAGGTCAGAATTTGACAACAGTGAAAAGTGAAGTGAAATGATACTTTTAGAGCCTCTCCATTTCCATCATCACCAGGCAGCTCCCTGCTCTCTCCAGCTGTGGTCACTGAGGACCTGGCGACCAAGAGAGCATCAGCAGAAGATGACAGATGCTCAGGGCAGGGCTGTTCAGAGAATCACCAACACTTTTCCAAGTTTTGTGCAAGTTAGTTTTAAAATATTAAGACTCATTTACATGAGTTAACAGTTGTTGTTTTGGTTTTCTGGGTTTTGGGGTTTTTTTTGTGGTACAGCCCCATGATCTTGGAGATGGATTCATCTGTGGCCTGTCAAAGTCAGTGGGAGATTCTCCACTTCTTGCAAGGTTTGAGGTAGACTGGGAGAAATTACACCTGAAGTTCCCAAAACCCATCCCTGCATCTGCCTGGTCTTGAAGAAAACTGTTTTTTTGAGTCATCTTTTTCCAGTGTTGATGTTCTTCAGATAGCTCACTTGATGCCTGAGGACTGACCAAGGAGTCTTTCAGCCTTTCTCAGCCTGAGTTGAAGAGATCCAAGCACTTTTGTCATGTTTATCACCATTTAATGCTGCTCGTAGAATTAGGGTCACTTTCCCTCCAATATTTAATACTCATTGCCCAATATTCAGGAAACCTTGGTTAGGACACTACAGGACCCCTACTTCTGGGCTGGGGACACCACAGTTAGGAACCAGGCATTGAAATATTTCCTGTGGTCTGACCCAGCATCACACCCTGCCATAAACTTTATTTTTCACATCTTATCTGGGCTCCAGAGAGTGACTTAAAATGAGCCTCATGATGGTTCCTCTGACCATCTTGCTCCCTGCTCTCAGAAGAGGGATTCTGGCTCCAACAGCATCTGTCTTGGTTATCATAGAATCAAAAAATGGCTGAGGTTGGAAGGAACTTTAGAAATCATCTCCTCCAACCTCCCTGCCATGGCCAGGGACACCTCTCATACAGACCAGGTTGCTCAAGGCCTCGTCCAACCTGGGCTTGAACACTTCCAAGGGGACATCAACTTCTCTGAGCATCTTTCCTAGAGCATCACCACCCTCAGACTGAAGAACTTCTTCCTAAGATCCAGTCTAAACCTCTTCTCCTCCAGTTTAAAATGTTCTGTACTCAATCTTCTGGGTGCTGCATTCTCTGGGGAAAACAAAATAGTCCAGACATCTAAAAGTGATTAAGGCCTGAAGGAAGGGATGAATGAGAGGGAAAGGAACATGGCTGTGTCTGCCACAAGACCCTGGATGCTCTTTAGTCCAGCAAAAAAGTTTGGGGTATAAAAGATCCTGGAGATTTCACCCATCACCTGCTGATCACAGAATCATAGAATGACCTAGGTTGGAAGAAACCTTAGAGATCATCAACTCCAACCTCCCTGCCATGGCCAGGGACACCTCTCATCCAGACAAAGATGCTCAAGGGCTCATCCAACCTTGTCCTGAACACGTCCAAGGAGAGGGAATCCACAGCTTCTCTGGGCAACCTCCTCCAGAACATCACCACTCTCACACTAAACAACTTCTTCCTAAGATCCAAAATAAATTTCTCCTTCAGTGTAAAACCATTTCCCCTTCTCCTGTCACTGGAGACTCTTAAGAAATATCCTCTCATCCAGCCCAGGTTGCTCAAGGCCTCATCCAGCCTGGCCTTGAGCACTTCTAGGGGGACATCAGCTTCTCTGAGCATCTTTCCTAGAGCATCACCACCCTCAGACTGAAGAACTTGTTGCTCAGATCCAGTCTAAAACTCTTCTCCTTCAGCTTAAAACTATTTCTTCTTGTCCTATTGCTGGCCACTCATATGAAAAGTCCCTCTCCAGCCTTCCTGTAGGTTTCCTTCAGGTATTGAAAGGCAGCTCTAAGGTCCCCCAGAGTCTTCTCTTCTGGCTGAACAATCCCAGCTCTTTCAGCCTCTCCTCATAGCAGAGATGCTCCATCCCCTGGATAAATCCTTGTGATGCTCCTCTGGGCTCATCCCAGCAGATCTGTGTCCTTCCCATGATGGGGACACCAGTCCTGGATGCAGTACTCAAGGTGGGGTCTCAAAAATGCAGAGTAGAGGGGGAGAATCAGCTCTCCTGCTTTGCTGCCTGCTCTGCTGATATTTCTTCCCCCACAAGAAAACAGTGAAGTCAGGTCCACAACCCACAAAGTGATTAAAATAGATCAAATGTTTAATCAAACATTCCCCTCCTTTATTTAGCCTGTAGATTGCTGGTTATTACATCATCTAGATCCTTTCCTTTTTTTTTTTTTTTTAGGTGCCATAAAATCATCCCTGGCTCTTGCAGTCAGTGAGTTTATGATTAATCAATTACTTAGAGAAGTTATCTATTAAAAATCAGAACAGGATGCTCACTGCACTTCCAATAAAGCATCCTACAGCAAGAGATTACTGCTCTAATCCTTTTCTTCATCAGTTGCTTAATACCAGTAATTGTGTTAAGGGGATCACAGGAGTCATTAAGTAAACACAGTGCATTAAAAGTGTGCACAGCATAGCAGGGAAAATTACCTAATTAGTGATGGATGGTGCTGGAACAGATTAATTGAAGAGGTTTTTACACCAACTTTACTCAGCCAGGTTCATGCTTTGCCTTGAAAATGTGGCCAGTGAAATCACCCTATGGCTTGAGTAAGGTTGCATTCATGTTACACCAGCTCTTTCTGAAGAATGAGGGTGTCACACAGAGGTTTGGGGTCAGATGGGCTCCCCAGGGACAGATCTGCAGCTCTGCCAAAGTGAGCTGGGCAATAAATGGCAGAGGGGGTGAAGAGGGGGTTCATAGCTGCAGTGAGGACCTGAGAGCTCAGAGAATCATCGAATTTTCAGGGTTGGAAGGGATTTTTAAGATCATCTTGTTCCAAACCCCCCCTGCCATGGGCAGGGACACCTCCCACTGGATCAAGTTGCTCAGAGTCCTCTTCATCCTGACCCTTCCAGGGATGGATGGGGCTTCCATCACCTCTCTGGGCAAGTTGTTCCAGCTCTGATCCACAGGACCAATTTTAGGAGAGGGGTGGTGGGTTGTGTGCTCACCCTCCTGGGGAAATCTCTTCCTCTTCAAGATAACCCCTTCCAGGAAGGGATTTAACCTGCTCCTATGGGATCCCACCCTGCCCACTGCAAACTCCACCCCAGGGAGTCATCTCCTCCAGCTTGGCAGAGCTTACTCCGTGCCTCCATTTCGCTGGGAACCATCACAACCCAACCCCTGGTGAACAAACCCCTTGTCAACAGCACAGCAAGGAGCAGACAGGGGCTGGTGCCTTAATTAGTCAAGCCAGGACCAAAGAAACCAAGGGGGTTGGAATCCCCCCTTCCACTGCCAGCTCTTCCCCCATTTCAGGAACCTTGACAGCACAGCATGTGGGAAGGGATGGGGCTGCTCTGGCCCACCACATCCTTGCTTTCCTTGGAGTTGTCAGCTCGCAGAGCTCATTTAGAGACAGGGAGCAATTAACTACCCCATCAGCTTCCCTGTCCCCCTCTGAGATGACATCTCCAGAGAGACAAGGACTGCAATGCAGGTCTCTCCCCAGCAGCTTTGAGTGGCTCGTCTCTGTCTTGGCCCATGCAGGCAGAGCTCAGTGGGTCTCATTTGTTTGCATTTGCCTGGTGCCTTGACATGATGAAGTAAAAAAGTTTTAATATTCGCCTCCATGAATTTTTAATGCCTGGCTCCTGCTCCCGTGTCATTATTTGCCTGCACTTCAGCACTTTTGGGAGTGCGTTTGTTTAGATAATGTTCCGTGAAAGGAAAAGAAAAAAAAAAAATAAAGAAAAAAATAAATAAAAAGAGGGGGAGGTTGGGGATGAAGGAGTGGGGGGGGATGCTTGTGCCTTTCTCCCCATAGTGACCATGAAATTATATTCCACTTGGACAGGTGCTGGCAATGCAATTTCCCCTCCCTTTCCCCTTTTGCTGGAGGCAAAAATGAAAGGGAGGAACCCAAAATTGAGGTCAGCACTGTGATCCCAAGGAGCTTTGGAGTGTGGAGGTGTTGTGGGTTTTTCCTCCTGCTCTTCCCTAGCGTCCCTCACACTCCTCACCTTCAGCTGCCCTAGGGACAGTGGGGGAAAGGGAGGGGGTGGGAGGGTGGCAGGAGGGAAAAAGGGAAGGAGAGAAGATTTTTGGATGAGGGGGGAATGGAAAAGTGCTGGGAGAAGAAGACACAGACCTCAGCAAGGCAGCAAGGTCTCCTTCTGAAGTCCTGAGCTGGAGGAGTGGGTAGAAATGGGATAAAACATAATGGATTAGTGGGAAAGAATGATTTATCCCTACTGAATGGGATGGGTCCAGGAAAAATCTGATTTTTGTGTTTGTGTTACTGAAATAGACTCCACTGGAGGCCAAATCCTAGGGCTGGTATGCCCTAAAAACAGCTCCTGCAAAGACAAGCTCCTGAGTTAGTAAGGAATGGATGGAGAGAACATGAGGTGATCTGCAGGGATGGATGGATGGATGGATGGATGGATGGATGGATGGATGGGGCCAGGGAGGATCAATATGCAGAATCACAGTGACATTTAAAGAGGTCTTGAACACAGGATCTGCTCTAAGTTGAACCTCCTGAATCAGCACCTTTCCCTCCAACCTTCCCTCTTGGTGGTCACTGGGGATTTCTACTTATTCACTGCTCTGAGGTCCCAGAAAAAGCAAGAAGGGAGGTTGGTTGCCCACCCTGGCTGTATTTCAAGGTTTAGGTTCTTCTTGCCAGCATCCTTTAAAACTCAGAAGAAGTTTAGGGTCTCTGCTCTCACTCCCCCATCCTCTGGGCTTCTCCTGCTGCTCCCCAGCTCCCTTGGGGTATCCCATCCCTCTGAGCACCCATAGCTGGACCCTGCTCAAAGGATGACACAGTGCACAGGTTCAGGAGGAGACATCTCAGCTCTCCAAGCTTCAAGCTGGCAGCTTCTAAGCCAGGCCATGTTAAAAAAGAGGTCTGGTCAGTGCCAAAGGTGGCAATTGGTTTTGTTCAGGAAAAGGCAGCTCTGATTTCAATTTACACAGTTTAATTGAAGCCCAGTGGCTGAGAAAAACAACCAAGAAATGTCCACTCTAAAGTGTTCAGGCTGCAAATAATCCACCAGTTCTTCTGGTGAGGATTTTCAGAGCCTCTTGTTGGATCTGAGAGCATCCTGGGTTATATCACCCACCAGGACTGGGGGAACTGGTTGTTCCAGGACTGGTGAGGCCACATTTTGAATCCTTGGTTCTTTTTTAGGTCCCTCACTACAAGAAGGACATGGTGGGGCTGGAGCATGTCCAGACAAGGCCAAGAAAGCTGGTGAAGGGTCTGAAGAATAAGTCTTATGAGGAGCAGCTGGAAGAACTGGGGATATTTAGTCCAGAGAAAAGGAGGATGAGGGAAAACCTTCTCTCCCTCTCCCCCTGCTTGAAAAGTTGGTGCAGAGAGGTGGTTGTGAATCCCTTTTCCAAAGTAAAAAGTGATTTGTCAAGAGGAAACAGCCTTAAGTTACATCAGGACAGGTTTAGGTTGGATATTAGGGTCACTGAAAGGGTTGTCAGGCATGGGAATGGGAGTCCCCATCCCTGGAGGTATTGATGTGGTGCTGAGGGACATGGGTCAGTGGTGGGTTAAGGTTGGATCTTAAGATCTTGATGATCTTAAAGGGCTTTTCCAACTGGAATCTTAGGGATTTACTGTGTGAGTGTAAATTGAAGTCATTTCATAGTGTGCTTGGTAGCAGGGAGCAGGGAACTCACCAAGTTCATATTTATTTTTCTTTTTTTCAGTTACAAGCTGTTTTTAGGGCCTTCCAGCCCTAGGATATGGCCTCAAGTGGAGTCTATTTCAGTAACACAAACACAAAATTCAGATTCTTCCTGGACCCACCCCATTCAGTAGGGATGAATTGTTCTTCCCACCTAATCCCTCCTGTTTTAACCTAAATTTCTACCCACTCCTCCAGCTCAGGACTGCAAATTACCTTTCCCAAATCTTGATTTAAAGCCCACTTCAGCCTCTGAGACCCTTAGATTGCTTTTAGTCAGCTTGAAACCAGCTTTTTAGTGAGGGTTTTTTTTGAAAGGCATGGTTGAACAACGAACTGATCTCCACAATTCCCATGGGAATGGGTGTAACCCAGTGGTCACAGGATAATTCCCCACACCACCCAAAAAAAAAAAAAAAAAATAGGTGTAGGCAAGATATAGGATGTGCCTGAGAACACAAAACAAGTACAAAGAGCAGAAGACTCCAATCTCTGGAACCCTGCTCTTTTTTCTGGACATGAAATTCCCACCATCTCAGAACCAAGTGAAGAGGCCTTTTTGGTCCAAAGTATTTTGACACTATGGGAAGGTGGGCAAATCAAGTCGTGCACCACTTCTCCCCAATGGAGAAAACTCTCTAGATCAGGGCATAGGAGATCCCAAGCCTTCAAATTCCCTGAGTTTGAATCCAGCTGGCCCTGCAACAGCAATCCAGCATCTCAGGAATGAGTTGGTTATCCCCTAGGAGAACACTCAGCCCTGGTACATGGCTCGGGGCAGAAGTAACAAGAGCCTTCATCACCCTGAGATCCAAGCTGTCCATTCCTAGTCCTTTAAAAGCTGGAGACAGCTCCAATTTGGGATGCCCTTGGCTCTTGTATCTGTCAGCAATCTCTTCTCTGGATGCCCGACACCGGTCCAGTCCCAGGCAGGCACGGGAGGTTCTGCCCATGCAGGGGGTTACATTTCACACCCTTCTCCTGCCTCTGTCTGGAGGAGATAAGGGTTGCAGAGGCTCCATTAGGGAACATTCTTAAGTTACTTGTGTCTCAGCTCTGGCTGATATGTAATCCAGGGGAAAGCAGGTGCAAGAGAGGAGCACAGCCAGGTGGCTTCTCTATAAAGCCCAGGGGCAAGCTAAGGATAGAGGAGGAAAAAACAGGGAGATGAGCTTCACCTCCAGAGGGAATTAGCACCCTCTGCATGCTATTAAAGGATCCAGCACAATCCATGGCCATGGCAGATGGCACAAGCCCAGCACCACCCCTTAGCCCAGCAGCTCCCATCACTGCTCTTCCCTCCCCTACTGCAGAGGAAGGCAGTGAGGATGCACTTGGCTTTTGACAGCAGGAGCCATGTGATCCAAAAAAAAAAGAGGGATTTGTTCTTCTAGAGGATGTTTGTTCTTTTTGTGGGTGGCAAGGGACCTAAAGAAATTGGCTTTTCCTAATTTTAAGAAATAAAAGTGCCCTGGTGCAAAGCAGTGGTCTGGACTCTCAGGAGAGTGACCCAAGTGGGCATCTGCTCCTAGATGAGGTCACTCACACTCTGATGCTCACTGAGAACTTAAACCAAGGACAAAAGTGGGAAAAATGGAAGATGTTGCCCAGCTGAGGCTTCAACCCTGGAGATATTCAAGGTTGGAGGCTTGAGGATGCTCTGAGCACCCTGATGTAGTTGAGGGTGTCCCTGCTTCCTGCTGGGAGGTTGGACTGGATGAGCTTTAAAGCTCCCTTCCAAGCCCAATTATTCTATGATTCTATCATTCTAAGACGTATGAATGGATTGACAAGCACCTAAAATCAGGAAACGTTGACTCCACCCTTGTGCATCCCCTCCTTCCATCCTAGCTAAAAGGTGATGAGTGACCTCATCACCTAGATGAGGTCACTCACACTCTGATGCTCACTGAGAACTTAAACCAAGGGCAAAAGTAGGAAAAATGGAAGATGTTGCCCAGCTGAGGTTTCAACCCTGGGGATATTCAAGGTTGGAGGCTTGAGGATGCTCTGAGCACCCTGATGTAGTTGAGGGTGTCCCTGCTTCCTGCTGGGAGGTTGGACTGGATGAGCTTTAAAGCTCCCTTCCAAGCCCAATTATTCTATGATTCTATCATTCTAAGACGTATGAATGGATTGACAAGCACCTAAAATCAGGAAACGTTGACCCCACCCTTGTGCATCCCCACCTTCCATCCTAGCTAAAAGGTGATGAGTGACCTCATCACCTAGATGAGGTCACTCACACTCTGATGTTCACTGAGAACTTAAACCAAGGACAAAAGTGGGAAAAATGGAAGATGTTGCCCAGCTGAGGCTTCAACCCTGGAGATATTCAAGGTTGGAGGCTTGAGGATGCTCTGAGCACCCTGATGTAGTTGAGGGTGTCCCTGCTTCCTGCTGGGAGGTTGGACTGGATGAGCTTTAAAGCTCCCTTCCAAGCCCAATTATTCTATGATTCTATCATTCTAAGACGTATGAATGGATTGACAAGCACCTAAAATCAGGAAAAGTTGACTCCACCCTTGTGCATCCCCACCTTCCATCCTAGCTAAAAGGTGATGAGTGACCTCATCACCTAGATGAGGTCACTCACACTCTGATGCTCACTGAGAACTTAAACCAAGGGCAAAAGTAGGAAAAATGGAAGATGTTGCCCAGCTGAGGTTTCAACCCTGGGGATATTCAAGGTTGGAGGCTTGAGGATGCTCTGAGCACCCTGATGTAGTTGAGGGTGTCCCTGCTTCCTGCTGGGAGGTTGGACTGGATGAGCTTTAAAGCTCCCTTCCAAGCCCAATTATTCTATGATTCTATCATTCTAAGACGTATGGATGGATTGACAAGCACCTAAAATCAGGAAAAGTTGACTCCACCCTTGTGCATCCCCACCTTCCATCCCAGCTAAAAGGGAAAGCGGTCCCAGGTGAAACCCAGCAGCTGCCTACAGCCAACTCACTGCTTGATGATGAATTTGGAGTCCAAAAGCTAAATTTTAGCATTTATGGATAATTAGAGGAATGAAACACCCTGCTGCAGGACATACTAAAAATGTCTAACCCACTAAACTCTTCAGTTCCTTGTTAACCACCCTGCTTGCAGGCAGGATGTTGGTTATTAAGTGAAGCAGGTAAAAATTTGGGGGGTGTGGGGGGGAAATCACATGAAAGAGAACAAAGAGACACGTGGGATAAAACCAGAGCTTATATAACACTCAAACCACAAGAAAGCAGTGAAAAACACATCCCTGGTAGTCAACAACTTGTCCTTGAGAAACAGGCCCTGCAAGAGGGATGAAAGGGATGGGAAGGAACCCTCCTCACAACTTAGTTGGTTACAGCCTTGAGCATTAGGTGGAAAACACTGACTAATTGGATTTATTGCCTTAACATGACAGTAGCACATTAATGTTCTATTAGCACACTAAAATACCCACCCATAGGCTAAAGGGACCCTGCTAAAAAAAAAACAAAACAACAAAACTAACTCTTTGAGCAGGCAAAGTGACATTTTTTTAACCACTGTCACTTGAAAGGGAAGAGGAGAAGCTGTGAATCGTGTGTGTGAGGGATAGAATATGATTAGAAAGTCATTTTGCATCTTTCTGGGTGTGTAAATGGAGCCCTTGTGCTTCAGGAAGCTGAGCTGGTTTGGGGTATAACCCCCTGCTCCCTTTTCTGCTCAGAATTGGATATTAAAACATAGATTATGGAATGGTTTTGTTGGAGGGGATTTTAAAAATCATCCAGTTCCAACCTCCCTGCATGGGCAGGGACACCTCCCACCAGCCCAGGTTGCTCCAAGCCCCATCCAACCTTTCCTGAGACACTTCCAGGGATGGAGCAGCCACAACTTCCTTGGACAAGCTGGGCCAGGGTCTCCCCACCCTCAAAATAAAGATTTTTTTCCAAATGTCCAACCTAAATCTCCCCTCTTCAAGTTTTAAGCCATTTCCCCTTGTCCTCTCCTTACACCCCCATGTCCAAAGCCCTCCCCCAGCTTTCCTGTGGGCTTCCTTCAGATATTGGAAAACAAAAACTGGAATGATGATGGCTTCTTGCTCACCAGGTGACAGATCCCAGTATAGGGAGAATGGGAGTTTATCCCATAATACAAATCTCTAGGAAAAAGGGAAGGGAAAAGGGAAGGAAAGGGAAGGGAAGGGAAGGGAAGGGAAGGGAAGGGAAGGGAAGGGAAGGGAAGGGAAGGGAAGGGAAGGGAAGGGAAGGGAAGGGAAGGGAAGGGAAGGGAAGGGAAGGGAAGGGAAGGAAGGGAAGGGAAGGGAAGGGAAGGGAAGGAAGGGAAGGGAAGGGAAGGGAAGGGAAGGGAAGGGAAGGGAAGGGAAGGGAAGGGAAGGGAAGGGAAGGGAAGGGAAGGAAGGGAAGGGAAGGAAAGGAAAGGAAAGGAAAGGAAAGGAAAGGAAGGAAAGGAAAGGAAAGGAAAGGAAAGGAAAGGAAGGAAAGGAAAGGAAAGGAAAGGAAAAGAAAGAAAAAAGAAAAGAAAAGAAAAGAAAAGAAAAGAAAAGAAAAGAAAAGAAAAGAAAAGAAAAGAAAAGAAAAGAAAAGAAAAGAAAAGAAAAGAAAAGAAAAGAGACAAAAAAGCACTACTGTGTTTCTTTCAGCTGGAAGGGACACAGCTTTAATTCCTCTGCTTTTTACCTTTGCAGTTCCCCCTGTATTAAAGCCCTCAGGCCCTCCATAAATACCCTGGGAAGGACCAAGTGGCATTTCTTTAACATCCCCCAAGTATCCTGCTGCAGTCTGAGTGGAGAGGGCTGTTCAGGAGACATTTCCCACAAAGCCACCACCACTTCTTGGTGTTTACGCCCTTCAGATGCTGAGGGAGATGTCACATCACGTCTTGATCACTGCTCTACTGATTCAGCTCTTTTCATCTTGCCCTTGTAAATCAATCCTTCCAGCCCTCAGTCATTTGTCTGTTGTTCTTAGATGAACTCTTTGCCATTTTGACAATATCTGTCTGGTAAGAAGAAGCCCCAGAAATGAGCACAACTTTCCATATACATTAACGTTGAAGTTCTGCCACCCCCTCTGGGATTTTAGATCTTTTTTTTTTTTCATTGCTGCTTGTTATTTCCAGAAGGCAGCTCTGCTTGTGAAGTGGCTCCTTGACTGGGAGCTGAGATTTGCAAAAAAAAAAAAAACAACAAACAAACAAACAAACAAACAAACCCAAACCCCAAACAAACAGAGGCTTTGCCCAGACTTTAAGACTACTCTTAGACATTAAGTGTGCTTGGACTGTCCTCTGCCTCTGAGGTTAGCACTAAATGACCCAGAACTGGACTCTAAAAGTCCCTTCCTCTTCAAACAAGATGTCAGCAACTTAGAATCATAGAATTGGCTGGGTTGGAAGGGACCTCAGAGATCATTGAGTCCAACCCTTGAACCACCGTTGCGGTTGCTAGACCATGGCACTGAGTGCCACATCCAGTCTCTTTTTAAATAGCTCCAGGGATGGAGAATCCACTCCTTCCCTGGGCAGCCCATTCCAATGCTTGATCACTCTCTCCATAAAGAAATTCTTTCTAATCTCCAACCTAAACCTTCCCTGGCACAACTTGAGACCCTGCCCTCTTGTCTTGCTGAGAGTTGCCTGGGAAGAGCCCAACCCCCCCCTGGCTCCAACCTCCTTTCAGGGAGTTGTAGACAGCGATGAGGTCTCCCCTGAGCCTCCTCTTCTCCAGCCTTAACAGCCCCAGCTCCCTCAGCCTCTCATGGCCAATAGCTGGTGATGATTCCTGGTTCCTAGGAAACACTTGGAGTAAGGGTTAATTAACCTAGGCCATTAGTATGTCCAGGAACGTTCTAAAACCAGTTTGGGTCCCAGTGGTGGAAATGCTCTCAGGAATTCCTAAATTTACTTGCACCAACGTGGTCCCAGTGACCTTGGTTCTCCTTAGCATCCATGCAAAGGAGAATAAGGAATATTCCTAACACATTATCGTTGACTTGTGGGAGAAAATGTCCAGAACCAGACTCTGAGACCCCAAAGAAGAGGATGAAGGTTACAAGCAATTGAACCATAGGCCAGAAGACCAAGTTTTTCTAGTTTTTTAATTTTTTTTCCTACAGACCCCACACCATTCTTCACACAACTTCTTCAGACTGTTTGCACCCATCCTCTAGATATATGAGCAGTTTCTTTCACACCAGAGGAAGAGACCACAGGGGTCAAGCCAGGGTCTGAGGATATGAAGTTTTTGTGTGGATCTGAGCTTTTTTTTTACAGTGGTGGAGCAGAGCTGTTTACCTGGCAGAACAGATATTCCCTGCCAGAGTGAGGACCTGATTTAGGAAGTAGATTCCTTGTCACCAGAAGATAAACCTACCCAGGGTCAATCCTTATCATCATCATCATCATCATCATCATCATCATCATCTATTTTAGTCTAAGTGCAAGGCCAGACCTTGCAACATCCCCCGTGCATCCATCAGAAGGATCCTCATGATCCAAAAGGTTGAGAAGCAAAAAACAACTTGTACCTCTGTTAGCAAAGCTGGTTTCATCTGGAGCCATATTCCTCTCTCCTCCTGGAGACGTGGTGAGGGACAATGAATTCATCAATCTGTCATTTATGATTGCTCACTTGACAGCTCCAAAATGCATCTTAAAAAAAAAAATATATATATCCAAACATTAAGGGCTTTAATAATTTAAGTTACTTTTAAATATGCCCTGCAATTCAAATCCTTGGAGTGGTTTAAACATTTGAAAGAAGTTCAATCTGGACAGGGATTTAAAGCCAAGATAGATGGGTTCAATTTGGCTGTGCATGCAGACTGGCAGAGGACCTGGATGGCTGAGGACCTGACATCACTTTGCACTGGGAGTCTCCAGAGATGTCCCTATGAAACTCTGATTAGGAGGATGGCCAAGTGTGGAGAGAGAGGCAGAGGTGTTGCCAAAATAACTCCAGTCTAGGTGAAGAAGAGACCAGAAGGTGCTGGGATCACTGGAGGTCTGGTCTCTGACCTGCAATCTGCCCATGGAGAGGCTCCTCTGGTGGCACTGAGGTTGAATCCAAATGGCAGTGATCTCTCTCAGCTTTGCCTCCTGTGAAAAATGACCTTGAGGTTTGACCCAGATGGGTTTCTGGGGGTCCTGAAACCCACATCTTAAGTCTGATTTATTTGATTGTTTAATTGGGATGAGCCATAATATCAAAATTCTGGATTGCCAGGAAGCTGAACATGAGCCAGCAGTGTGCCCAGGTGGCCAAGAAGGCCAATGGCATCCTGACCTGGATCAGGAACAGTGTGGCCAGCAGGTCCAGGGAAGGGATTCTGCCCCTATACTCAGCCCTGGGGAGGCCACAGCTTGAGTCCTGTGTCCAGTTCTGGGCCCCTCATCTCAGGAAGGAGATTGAGGTGCTGGAGCAGGTCCAGAGAAGAGCAAGGAGGCTGTGAAGGGATCCAGCAGAATTCCTGTGAGGAAGGGCTGAGGGAGCTGGGGGTGTTGAGGCTGGAGAAGAGGAGGCTCAGGGGAGACCTCATCACTCTCTACAACTCCCTGAAAGGAGGTTGGAGCCAGGGGGGGGTTGGGCTCTTTTCCCAGGCAACTCTCAGCAAGACAAGAGGGCAGGGTCTCAAGTTGTGCCAGGGGAAGTTTAGGTTGGATATTAGAAAGAATTTCTTTCTGGAGAGGGTGATCAGACATTGGAATGGGCTGCCCAGGGAAGTAGTGGATTCTCCATCCCTGGAGATATTTCCAAAGAGCCTGGATGTGGCACTCAGTGCCATGGGCTGGGAACTGCAGCAGGAGTGGATCAAGGGTTGGACTTGATGATCTCTGAGGTCCCTTCCAACCCAGACAGTTCTATGATTCTATGATAATTATGGTCTTCTCTTGATTAACTTGTCAAATTAGTTTTGTTGGAAACATCTGAGATATCTATACTGTAGGTATCTATACTGGTCAGATTAAACTCATCCTCTGTGCTGGATTAGGTGAGTGTCAGCATTGATTTTTCTTCCACAAGCCCTAACATCCATAGAAATTGCTCTAGACTCTGCTCTCTGTTGGTTTCTACACATCCCTTTTCATTCCTGCTTGTCTTCTTTTTGATCAATCCAAATCCACTTTAATGAGATATCAAATCTGTTGGCTGGAGACAGCAAATGATGGCAATGAGGTGATCACCCTAAGGGAAACCAAAGAAAGAAGACTAAAAAAACCTAATATAGTCCCAATTGTTATGGTTTTTTGCTCTGAAAGTTAGAGAACCACAGAATTGCCAATTAATTACATATATTTATCAATACCTGTATCACCATGTCCACTAGAGCATGTCCTGAAGTGCCTCATCTCCATGGTTTTTCAATACCTCCAGTGATGGTGACTCCATCACCTCCCTGGGCAGCCCATTCCAATGTCTAACTACTCTCTCAGTAAAGAAATTCTTCCTAATATTTAGTTTAAATCTACCCTGGTGCAACTCCAGGCCATATCCTCTGGTCCTATCATTATTTACTCAAGAGAAGAGCCCAACGTGCACCTCCCTACAACCTCCTTTTAGGTAGTTTTAGAGGTCAAGAAGGTCTCCCCTCAGCCTCCTCTTCTCCAAACTCAACATTCCCCATTCCCTCACTCTCTCCTCACAGGATTTGTTCTCCAGACCCTTCCCCAGCTTGGTTGTCATTCCCTGAACTCATTCCAGCACCTCAATCCTTCTCATAGTGAGGGGCCCAAAGGAGAACACAGCACTCAAGGTGTGGTCTCACCAAGTTGTCCACTTGGACTAAATCTATCCATCAGCATTCAAGAACTCAAAAATGGGGTTAAATGAGCAATGATTGTTCAAACTAAAATAGCATTTTTTTATCTAGGAGATGGGCTAAAAACTGCCAACCCCCAAACAGAGGTATGAGACCATGGACATGGAAGATGAGAAATGAAATCTGAAGTTCTACTACAGATCCTTCCAAATTTGCTTGGGATTTTTGAACACTTTGGCAAGTGCTGATATGGAAATTCCACGTAGGAATTGATGCAAACATGGGATTTATCCATGTGTGTAGGGGAGTTGCAAGAGTGCACATGAGGCCATGAAATCCTACAGGTTCTAGCACCTCCACTCCACATCTCCTCACCCATCACAAGTGCCATCAAGAGACCTGAGAGGTGTTTTTTCCCCATTTTCCAGATGACTATATACTGACAAAGAATTAATTTACCAAAATTAATGGAAATAATTAATTTTTCAGTCCCAGGGCACTGAGAGGAGTAAAAGGATCTCCCTTTTTACTTCACTAAGTGAAGAGCCCCAATGCAGAACTGATGCTGTGAGCTGCCACCTTCTGTAAACTTTCTCCCTGAGGCTTAATCATTATCCTGCCCAGCACATTCAGGAGCTATCTTTATAACCCTACTCTGGCTAACAAGAGGCTGCTCCATTACTGACTTGGAGATTAAATTATAATCACATCCAATTCCTTTCCCCTCATTCCCAGCAGTTTCATTACTCTCCATAATCAGACACCGACTCCCATTCTTCAGACAAGGCAACCAATATTGCTTTCCATATTTCACAATAAAAATTGCATGTGAACCCATGTCACCAAGAATTAATTTTTGTAAGACAATGTTTAGATTAACCATTCCTTTATTGACTTCTGTTTGCCGGGTCAATTTGGGAATTTATGTTCCCCTGAGATCCACACATTGACCTCGGTTTCATCTCAGGTCAATATTCCCTTCTCAGGTCAATAAATCTTAAAACTGACCATAGCAGAAGTCAATCTTATCTGCATATTCTGTGACTGTCAGAGGGTTGGTAACATACAGGTTTGTGTCTGAGAGGTGAGGAAGCATGAGAGACACCAAGAACTATTGAATGAGGCATTAAAATGGAATTCTTGCTCAATAGCTCTCCTTCCCATCCATCCATAGGGTTAAATCTGCCAGCAGGAGAGAAAATCGTTGCCTACATTATTTATTTGTGTAAGAAGGATGTGAGCATCCCATCACAGAGAGACATCCATGCTGAGAACAAATAGGAAATGGAGGATACTGAGTCCTGGCCCTAAAATGCTTCCCATAGGTGTGGGCAGGTGGGATATTCCAAAGGAGTGGCATAAGAGTGGAGAGATAATGTGTCTCACCAAAAAAAAAAAAAAAAAAAAAAATCAAGACAATCTCTAAACATCATAGAATCATAAAATGGTTTGGGATGGAAGAGACCATAAAGCTCATCCAGTTCCAATCCCCTTCCATGGGTTGGGACATCTCCCATTGGACCAGGTTGCTCCAAGCTCCATCCAACTTGGTCTTCAACACTTCCAGGCATGGAACAACCACAGCTTCTCTAGACACCATGTACCAGGAGCTTACCAACCTCCAATTCTTACCAACCAAGAATTTCTTCCTAATATCTTATCTAAATCTCCCCTCTTTCAGCTTGAAACCATTTCCTCTCATTCTCTCACTTCATGCCCTTGTAAAAAAATCCCTCTCCAGCTTTCCTGGAGCCCCTTCTGAAAGATGCTCTAAGGTCTCCCTGGAACTTTCTCTTCTCCAGGCTGAACAATCCCAGCTGTCTCATCCTGGCTCCATGGCAGAGCTTCTCCAGCCCTCTCTGATCATCTTCATGTCCTCCTCTGAACCCCCTTCAGCAACTCCAGGTCCTTCTTGTGTTGGGGACCTGAGAACTGGACACATCCAGGTGGGGATGTCACAAGAGCAGAGTAGAAAAGGAGAATCCCTTCAAGTTTCTGGGCTTTCTGGGTGGCTCATCGAAGGAGAATTTTATGCTGGGACTGAAAAGAAAATGAAGAGGTCACTTTGTGTGAGTTCATGATGAGAAGTTTCTTCCAAGCCAGGGAAGCATCAATCTGTCTGCATCAAAATCTGCTAAGGGAGCAATAACATCTGAACTCTTGGGGTTGATCAGAGATGAGAACTGATCTTCTGGCTGTGAATTAGAGATGAGGGGAAGGATGGAGACAGACTCCTGAGAGCTCAGACAGAGAAAACAAATAGCTGATGCACTAAATGGAGCCCCAATCTGCCAAAGCAGGGCTACACACCAGTGAGCAAACTGTGCCCAGAGGCTCCAGTACCAAGATGCCTTTGTGGAGCAAGTCACTTCTTGATGAACAGTCTCACAATTCTGTTGCCAACTTCCCCTCTGGTCTCTTACCTCCTCCTGGGATTCTTGGGAGCCTAAAATATCTGTGTGGCCATGGGATGTCCCTCTGCTTTTCAGTTTCTTCTTCTCCATCTCCTTTTTATGTGGAGTCTGGGCAGCTATAACTTCCATGGAGGAGCCAGTGGCCTCTTACCCTGCCACGTGTTTTCAGAAAGCCTTCAGGACATGAATTATTTATTAACAATTTAGTTTATTATTATTATTATTATTTGTTTTTCTGTCAAAGGACTTCAGAGTTTTCAAGTGCTGGGGATACAAATGACAGGTTCCTGTCTGCCTCCTTCCTTCTGATGATCCAATGAGCTCTCTTGAGACACCACATTAAGGTGGGGACTTAGTCCTGAAAGCCCTGAAACTCAGCTTTGAATCCTGTCCTGCTTCCCAACCTTTCATTTCAATCAAGGCTCTGCTTGGAAAGATCTGATTGAGTTGGAGTTGTCCTCCAACCTCTGGTGATGGTCAGATGGGCAATATTCATCTGACCTGTTGTGAAGTTATCAGGGCTGAGTTTTGACAATTTGTAGGGAAAAAACCTCTAAGCCAAAGCAACAGTAATTGCACAAAGATGCAAGAAGAAGAATTTTTCTCATTAAAGAGAAACCTCAAAGGATTTTGAAGCAGGTTCCAATTCAGCCCTTCAAAGTACCCAGAGACCAGCAAGCCTGATGCACATGCCCATCACTAACATGTTTCTAGCATCCTGAGCCAGGAAAATGTGAGTCCATGTGGCAGAGGGTTTGATGGAGTATGGCAGGACCAGTGTCTTGAAAACAAGGGATTAGGGAACTGGAACACTCCCTGAGGTCCCAGAGTTCTCTGCAAAGCTGAGGATGAAATTCCCATCTGTGGAGGTGGCTGCACAGAGAAGTTTAACATCCCACCCATGGTCCTCTGAAAAGCCAGGACTTGGAAAGCTTCTGAACAATCCCCTTTGATGAATTCTCTTGCAGATCCCCATGGTAAAACTCTTCCCAGATGTTGTTTCCAGACCTCAAAAATCTCCAAGAAAAAGAAAGCCCCTGGAACCAGCCACACATGCTTTTACTCTTCCAACCAGAACCCCCAGGCTTTGTTTCACAAGTGCTCTCTGGGTTAAATTTCATTCTGCTTCATGGTTCCTGGTCTCTGAGCTCCCTGCTGTAGCTGATCTTTCATGGAATCCTTGAGCCATTGAGTCATAAAATTGTTTTGGCTGAAAAAAAACCTGAAAATCATCAAGTCCAACCATTAACTTTACTGAGTCCATATTCCAAAGCACAACACCAATATATCTTTTAAATCCCTTCAAGGGATGCTTCCCTAGGCAGCCTGCTACAGTGTTTGAGAAGCCTTTCAGTGAAGAACTTTCTTCTAATATCCATTCTAAACCTCTTCTGGCACAACTTGAACCCATTCCCTTGAGTTTTATTGCTTGTTACTTGGGAGACCAACCCCTTCCCCCCCATCCTCCTTTCAGGAAGTTGTAGAGAGCACTCAGTGCCATAGTCTAGCAACCACAACGGTGGTTCAAGGGTTGGACTTGATGATCTCTGAGGTCCCTTCCAACCCAGCCAATTCTATGATTCTATGATAAGAGCTTCCCTCAACCTCCTTTATTTCAGGCCAACCAACCAACTCTCCAGCCAAGGATCCTGGTGGGATTCATCCCTCCTGGGTGGGGAAGAGAAGTGAGTTTCAGACAAGTGTCATTCTCTGGCTGAGAAATCACAGCTGGTACCTGCCCAGCTCCTGCCAGCCACTGATCTTCCCTTCCTCAGGGCTTTCCTGACAGAGCAAATCATCTGCCAGACCCAGCTTAATGGAATTGTAATTGCCAATTAAAAGCTGGCCTGTTAATTGCAGCAGCCTGGAGGTTTGAGTGTGGGGGTTGTGGGAAGTCAGTGTGAGTTCCTGAAGTCTCTGCTGCTGAGATTGATGGTTTTTTTTTCAAGGAAAGAAAATCTGGGAATAACCAATGTCCAGTGAATCTTGATACTGTTGAAATGCCACCCACAATGTGAATTTTCTGCTGTGGGGACATCACCCAGAATTCCTCTCTGGACTGCTCAAGGTGATGAAAGAGATGCTCAAGAGAAGAGGGTGAGCAACATCAAGGGGGAGAATCTTGTAGAGAAACAAGATAAACCAGGTGCCTCGAGTTGCCAAAGAGTGGGTGTGAATCCACCTGTGCCTGGTTAGGGCAGGCCCCCTATTACCAGGGGGTCAATAAAGGTGGGACACACACCCACAGAGAGAAGCTCACTCTGGTGTGAGGCAATGGAGAGGCCAGCAGCTCGTCGAGCCTCAGGAGCAAGAAAGGCTCCTCCCGCTACATTTAGTGGAGAATGTGGGCACCATACAGGCATCTAAAGAAGCAGCAGTGTGAGGAGCTGGCAACAGGAACATTCTCCCTGATTTGAAAAAGTGCCTGGGCTAACACTCTCCCTGAAAGGTATGACCAGCAAGGTCTTTGGATTGGAAACCCCCGAGCAGAGGGAAGCCAAGATAAGGATTCTCTCTTTGGAAACCCCTGAGCAGAGGGAAGCCAGGAGGATGGAATCCCATGAGGAAGGGTTAAAACCCGTGTATGGAATCCCATGAGGAAGGGTTAAATCCCGTAATCCCATGAGGAACCAGCAAGCTCTTTGGAAACCCCTGAGCAGAGGGAAGCCAAGAGAAGAGCAGATACAGGAGAGAGAAGAACAATTTAAGTCGGAAAGGCAGAGACTTTATGTTTGTGTCAGTCGAAAAAAATAAAATGTAAATCCTGTAATCAGTGTTGTGTCAGTCTTAAGCTGGGGTTAAATCCTGTAAGCTATAAGTGTATGTTTGTTGCGAGGTTGAGAGCTGCTGCCACAGCCAGGAGAAATGTGAAAGAAATCAGTTCCTGATAAATCTGGGCCCCAAAAAGGGTCAGAGAAAGGATGGAAGGGATGGAATAACTCCTCTGTGAGTTGTTTTTGTTCACCTTGGAGAAGAAAAGGTTCCAGGGACACCTTCTTGTGGCCTTTCAATACTTGAAGGGGACCTATAGGAAAGATGGGGACAAATTTTTAGGAAGTGATAGGAGAAGGGGTGATGGTTTTTAGCTGAAAGAGGGGACATCCAGAGGTCTTTTCTTCAAAGAAGAAATTTTTTACACTGAGGGTGGTGACACCCTGGCCCAGGTTGCCCAGAGAGGTGGTGGATGCCCCATCCCTGGGAACATCCAGGTTGGACAGGGATCTGAGCAACCTGATTGAATTGAAGATGTCCCTGCTCACTCAGGATGAAGTAACCTTTAAAGATCCTTCCCAACCCAAACCATTTGATGATTCAATAAATTCTGGATGCCCAAAAACCCCCCAGCCAGGCCTTGAGGATATTTTAAATGCCTCCATGAAGAGGATGCACTAGGTCACTCCCATCCTGGTTTTCCCATCTTCTTTCATCCTAAATGTGCATTAAGGATGCTGCCTCAGGGCTGGGAGATTTTTTCTTTCTCACTTGGTACAGTGTAGAGAAACAAGATGAACCAGGTGCCTCGAGTTGCCAAAGAGTGGGTGTGAGTCCACCTGTGCCTGGTTAGGGCAGGCCCCCTATTACCAGGGGGCCAATAAAGGTGGGACACGCACCCACAGACAGGAGCTCACTCTGGTGTGAGGCAATGGAGAGGCCAGCAGCTCGTTGAGCCTCAGGAGCAAGAAAGACTCCTCCCGCTACAGAATCTGGTGTCACCAATGGACAAAGCAAACATAAGGAGCCACCTGAATTACCAGCAATCCAGAGGGTGAGCTTGAGAGATACTGGGGGAAAGATCTGGGAGAAAACTTTATTCATGCAGCTCATATATCAACAAACAAGTTCTGATAATTTATTGCACCTCGATAACTTTCAGCACTGTGCTTGTCCAGATCTGACAGAATTTTATTGCCCATCCCAGGGACTTAGGTGAAAAGAAAAACCTCTGAACAGAGGGAAGAAAACTTAAATTTTTCTTGAAAAAAGCAGGAGAGCAGAAACTGTACATTTATTATTTTTTTTTACAGGAACAAGGTGCTTTTGAACTAGTGGCAGAATGACAGCCTGGCTCCATACTTCCCTTGGAGCTCTGGTTTCCCACTGCCACAACTACAACTATTTATACCTGTGCAAAGCAGGTATAAATTCCACAGGACAATGATAGCAACTCTAATTAATTAAGAAATTAACTCATTGGATAGGAACTTGGTCTGCAAAAGACATCGAGACACCCAGGGGCTTTTTCCTGCTCTGTCACAAACCTTTCCTTTGACACTGGGCATGTCATTTAAGCTCAGGTTTTGCACAGAGGTTTTGTGCCAACCTAACCAGTGGGACCAGAAGAAAAAGCAGAGAAGATCTTATAGAAAAGGTGAGAGGTTTGAAATATCTTCCCTGAAGCATCCCATATTCTCATAAAAAATGTAGACAAGAACCTAAGATGAGATGGAGATGGAAACCCATCCCCAGGATGGGCACTGAGCCTTCCTTTCCCAACCAAGAGCAGAATTACTCATTTTTCTTCCTGGACCAGGCCCAAACCCCTCAGGATGAAGCCAGGAGGGAATAAAACTCTGCTTTGATATGTCCCTCCTGGAGCATTGTGTCCAGTTCTGGAGTCCTCAGCAGGTCCAGAAGTGAAATAACCAGAAAAATAACCAGAGGGATAAAGCACCTTTGCTGTGGGGACATTTTTGAGTTTGAGTTTCTTCAGCTTGGAGAAGAGAAAGCTCCAGGGAGACCTTCTTGTGGTCCTTTAATACTTAAAGGGAGATAAGGGGATAAGAATGATGGGAACAGACTTTTTAGTAGAGCCTTGTAGCACAAGGGGTGATTGGTTTGAAACTGGAAGAGGGGAGATTCAGCCTGGATGTCAGGAAGAGCTTCTTTACAACATGGTGGTGAAATACTGGCCCAGGTTGCCCAGACAGATGGCAAATGCCCCATCCCTGGCAATATTCAAGATCAGGTTGGATGGGGCCTTGAGCAACCTGATTTAGTTGAAGATGCCCCTGCTCATGGCAGGAGGTTGACCTTAAAGACCCCTTCAAATCCAAGCCATTCCATGATTCTGTGGGTCTAAAGGGGTTAGAAAAAGCCATGGCTGTTTAAACCCCATCCCTTTTAGTGTCCTTCTGGAGACAGTGTTTCACCATCCTTTTTCTGCTTCCCTGCTCCCAGGGTTTGTGAGCAAGGAGGTTTCCTTGGGTGATGAGGATGGTGGAAGAGCCCCCCAGGGAAAAGCTTCTTGTGTTGACCTCCTGGACTCTTTCCAAACCTCTTGCTGCTTTCCCATGGGACCATCCTGAGTGCTGGGACCTCGCTGAGTGCACTTATCCTCCAGTGCTGCCAGGAGCCTTCAGATCTATAGCAAGAGGAGATGAGCTCTTTGGCTGAGGTTGGGAGACATCCATCTGCCTGCACATCCCCAGTCAAGCAGAATCAGAAGAATCCATTTATCAGGAGGGTTGGAGAAATGAGGTTCTGTCAGGGGACCATTCTTGGGGCTTCTCTGGATTTGGGATTTGTGTCTCCCTTTCCATTTTCAGCAGGGATGGTTTCTTCAGCAGGGAAATTGCTGCATCTCTGAGCTTCCTTCCAAAGAACAGAAACTTCTGCAATTTCCATGGGTTTGTCCTTTTTTTTTCCACTTACATCTCACCCCATCTCAAAGACAAAGGTCTCCAAACCACCCACCAAGGAGAACTTTAATCTTGCCAAATGAGGATTGTCTTCTTGCCCTCTGAATATCTTTCTCCAACTTTTTTTTCTTGATCCCTTCTCTTCAGACACTGAGTTGGGCCACGAAATGGAGTCTCAGGGCTTCTTTATCCCTGATGTGAATTCCCAAAGAAAACTGGAGGTTTCCCCCACCAAATCCCCATGTTCTGTCAAGAAAGAAAATGGGGTGCATGGGAGAATCATAGAATCATAGAATTGGCTGGGTTGGAAGGGAACTCAGAGATCATCAAGTCCAACCCTTGAACCACTGTTGCGGTTGCTAGACCATGGCACTGAGTGCCACATCCAGTCTCTTTTTAAGTATCTCCAGACACGGAGAATCCACTACTTCCCTGGGCAGCCCATTCCAATGTCTGAGCACCCTCTCCAGAAAGAAATTCTTTCTAATATCCAACCTAAACCTCCCCTGGCACAACTTTGAGACCTGTGCCCTCTTGTCTTGCTGAGAGTTGCCTGGCAAAAGAGCCCAACCCTCCCCTGGCTCCAACCTCCTTTCAGGGAGTTGGAGAGAGTGATGAGGTCTCCCCTGAGCCTCCTCTTCTCCAGCCTCAACACCCCCAGCTCCCTCAGCCCTTCCTCACAGGATTCTGCTAGATCTCTTCACCAGCCTCCTTGCTCTCCTCTGGACCTGCTCCAGCACCTCAATCTCCTTCCTGAACTGAGGGGCCCAGAACTGGACACAGGACTCAAGCTGTGGCCTCACCAGGGCTGAGCACAGGGGCAGAATCCCTTCCCTGGACCTGCTGGCCACGCTGTTCCGGATCCAGGCCAGGATGCCATTGGCCTTCTTGGCCACCTGGGCACACTGCTGGCTCATGTTCAGCTTCCTGTCAATCCAGACTCCCAGGTCCCTTTCTGCCACTCTGTGCCCAGCCTGGAGCTCCCCATGGGGTTGTTGTGGCCAAAGTGCAGGACCCGGCACTTGGCCTTGTTGAACCTCATCCCGTTGGGATCATCCCAACTCTCCAGTCTGTCCAGGTCCCTCTGCAGAGCCCTCCTGCCTTCCAGCTGAAGGCTGAAAAGAGGAGGCTGAAAAGAAATCCATGAGGATCAGATCAATCCAGCTCCCGAGGAATGGAGGCTCCACCACCTCTCTGAGCCCTTTTTCATTTGCTTAATCCCTCTCCTGGTGCTTCAGGGTTGGTTTTTTAATATCTAACTGGAAAATCCCTTTTTTGTTGCCATCCAAGTGACATTGTGGTCATTCCCTGAGATCTTTTCCACCCCAAAAACAGGAGAAAGGGGATTCTTTACCCTTGGGATTGCTTGTATAGCAAGGATTTGCTCTCTCTCCTTCCTTGGCAAGGAGGATCTGAAAATTCTTTGTGTTAACATCACTCCAAGGTCAATGAAAGAGAGAACTTCTGTTTCTTGGCTTTGGTGACCCCTGTTCTCCAGCCCAACAGTCATCTCATGAGTGTGGGACTCCAGAGAAGGTTGATGCATGGTATAAACTCTACTGAGATAGCAGCTTAGGATAATTTGGGCAACATCACTGGGTTTTTAACCTTGCTCATCCCTGATCATCACCTTGGCTACTCCTCTCTCCTCTGGAATGTCCCAAGTGGAGCCTGGAGTTGCTTATGGCTTGTATGTTGCCACATGAAGAGAAGGACTACCAGGAATCTTCAGTCCTTCTGGTGAAGGAGTTTGGGGTGATTTGAGCCATTAAACAGTAAAAACATCTGCTTGCCAAGGTGGTTTAGGACACAAATCTCCCAAGCTCAGTGTCCCAAGCGGGCACCTCACGGCTTTCTCTTCCTCCACTGAGTGCATCCATCCCCTGCAGGGTGAGCTGGGAAACTTTTAATCCTAAATCCCTGCCCCAAAGCTCCAGGGATAACTCAAGAGGCTGGAAAGCTTCATGGACCATGTGGCAGGCCCTGTTCAATAAGAAACTTTTCAAAGCTGGGGGATCAGGGGGCTTTATTTACATTTCCTCAAGAGAACACTGCATTCACTGCCATCTTCTCATCCTTCTCCCTTAAATCCCCCATCCCACAACTGCTTTTAGCCAGCTGGATGTGCCCTTACATGCTGGCAGTTTGGGATGAAGCTGAAGCATCACCCTGCAGCCTTCTGTAGTCCTGGCAGTGCCACCAACAGTCCCCACATCAGTGAATGAGTCCTCTAAATCAGGAATCCACCTAGGAAAAAAAAAATGCCACATTTTACAAACAGAAATAAATGATGGGTTCTATTTTGGTTTGATTACCTGTCGTTGAGTCTGTAAGATTCATCTTTTCATGTGTTTCCTCACAGTTAGGATAATTACTGGGACACCGGATCCAGTATCCTGGAATACTCCATCCAGTTTGGGGCTCCCCAGTTTAAGAGAGACAGGGATCTACTGGAGAGAGTCCAATGAAGAGCTAGGAGGGTGATGAAGGGATCTGACCATGAAGAAAGACTGTGGGTTGGATTAGATGATCTCTAGAGGTCCCTCCCAACCCTTAACATTCTGGGATTCTAATGAAACAATAAAGCCTTGAATGTGACCTCATAAAAAACCTAATATTTCTTTTAAAGATCTATTTATAAACATGATCTAGAAGCTGGGGCTTTAACAAAAGGCAGATGCTCTTCACAAACCAGATCACAGAGCTTTGGGATTGCTTGCCAGGAGATGGAGGGGTTTGATGTCTTCAAGAGGAGACATTCCTGGGAAAGAAGTTGACTGAGTGGCACTAAATAAATCAGTGACAACAGGCTGAGGAAATTCCCTGAGCTAAGTATCCTGGTTTGGGCCAGGATAAAGGTGATTTTCTGTCTTGTAGTTTTGCTTTTAGCCAAGTCTCTTGTAAGTAGTTGCACTTGCTGAAATTAACAGCAAGTTTCTCAGACAGTGTGTGCTTCTAGGACTGATAACACTTGATGTTTAGAGTTACTGCTAGAGACTGGTGTGCAGAGCCAAGGACACTGCTCAGCTCTGAGGAGAACATTTTACCGTCCAGGAGGATAAAGAGGTCCCACCTGAGCCCTCCTTTGGGGAGGAACAGACAAGATAGATGCCAGAATTGACCAAACAGAGGATTCCATCCCATATACGTCACACTCAGTATAAATTTGAGGCATCACGAGGGCCGAGCCAGATCTTTTCCAGATTTCCAGATTTCCAGACTTCTGGATTTCCTGATTTCCCTTCCTCCCTTCCTTCACCTGGCATCCTGGAAGGATCCTGTCCGTTCGTCTGCCTGTGCTCCTGATCCATGCCAGCCTGAATCTGTGTGTTCCTGCCTCCAGCTCCCCACTGCTGCTGACCCCAGGAGTCCAGCCTGGACTTTCCCAGGGCTGCCCTGCAGCCTCGGTGGTGACGTGAGAGTTATTGGGGGAAAGGAGGGAGGAATGTGGTTTCCATTTTCCTGTATATTTGTATATATTTAGTAATTTTTCCTATTTATCATTACTGTTCATTAAAGCTGTGTAGTTTAGTTTCCAACCCATCAGTCTCTCTCCCTTATTCTCTCTCCTTTCTTTATCAAGGAGAGAGACATTAATAGAGAGCGTCTGTTATTTGGTTTCATTGCCAGGCCAGTGTTAAACCGTGACAGCTAAGAAGAGCTCGAGTCTGGGAGATTGGGAGAAGTATCCCACGTTTCTCCTCTCCTTAATGAATTTTCCCATTGAAGAACCTGATTGAAGCCACCTTTGGAAAGAGAGCTCTGGCCATGATGTCCCCTTACCCAAAGGAAAGCCCAAAAATGATCAGAAGGAGGGAACACCTTTCCTCTGAGGACAGGCTGAGAGATTTGAGTTTCTTCAGCTTGGAGAACACCCCAGGGAGACTTTCTTGAGGCTTTTCAATACTTCCAGAGAGCTGATAAAGAAAGATGGGGACGGACTTTTTAGCAGGACAAGGGGTGATGGTTTTAACCTGAAAGAGGGGAGATTCAGCTGAGATCTAAGGAAGAAATTTTTTTTTTACAGTGAGGGTGGGGAAACACTGACCCAGGTTGTCCAGAGAGATGGGAGATGCCCCATCCTAGGAAAAATCCAAGGTTTTGTCAGCAATCTGATGTAGTTGAGGGGTGATGGACCAAATGGCCTTCAAAGGTCTCTTTCAACCCAACCCACTCCATGATTCCATGATTCTGCTCTGACCAATGATACCATAAAACTATGGATAAGTCTTAGGAGAGCCCATGCTGACTCTGGCTTTTTTGCCAGGCATTTCAGCATCCACTTGCAGAGCTATTTTTAACAAAGCCTCCCAGCCCTCAAGTTGGAGTGTTGGAAATCCAAGTCAGCAATGCCAAAAAATCAGCTGATCTTGTTAAAGCAGTAAAGCACCAGCCCAAGGCATCACAAGGGATCCTTTTTCCTTTTGTGTAAGCTCCAGGCAAGATCTCTCCCTATTTCTCCTTTGCCTGAAAGCTCTTTGGGGGGTGACTCCCTCAGTGAGCCCATAGCAAGCTGTGGTTATGGGAAGGTTTGAAGAATTTTAATTTCATCTCCCCCTTGCTGTGCATCTGGACAACCTTGAGCTCAAGGAAACCTCCTCAGGGAAAAGCTCCAGGGTGCTCAGACACTTCTGTCCCTGTGCTGGTGATGGGTCCCAAGCTCACATCCTTCTCCTCTGCAGATCATCTGCCCCTGTGCCCTGATATCCTCAGAAATGGATCCTGGTGGTTTTTCCCTCTTCCTTTCCATCCCTGGCTACATCCTTGCAAGCAAAATAGTGTCACAGGTTCCCCAGTGTGGCACAAGGACAGATCTCATGGGATGACTGAAATTTCACCTTCTCAGGGGGTTCTTCCTGGCCATGGAGGGGGCAGGTGAGTGGCAAAGGGATGTTCCTCTTGCCATCCATAACTCTGGGAGTTGTGGGAGAAGCAAAAGAAGTGATTTGAGGCTGGAATGGGGGATCTTAGTCCTGGGCAAGGACTCTTCAGCTCAGCTGTAAAAGAAATAAAGAGTTTAATAAGCAAAACTGTTATCTGCAAGCTGTCAATGGGTGTCCAGAGGCAGGGAGACACCACACCAGGCTCAGGTACAGCTCTATGAGCCAAAATAAACCTCCTGCTTGATGCCAGAGAGGAGAAAATGATGCAGACAGAGTGCTGTCCCAACCTCATAAAATGTCCTGGAGCTGCATAGCCCCTATGATCCCTCCAGAGCATCCCACAGGGATCATCCTAGCCAAGGGATGTTCCTCTTGCCATCCTAACCCTGGGAGTTGTGGGAGAAGCAAAGAACTGATTTGAGGCTGGGAATGGGGAGACCTTAGTCCTGGGAAAGGACTCTTCATCTCAGCTGTAAAAGAAATAAAGAGTTTAATGAGCAAAACTGTTACCTGCAAGCTGTCAATGGGGTGTCCAGAGGCAGAGAGACACAACACCAAGCTTGGGCACAGCTCTGTGGGCAAAAATAAACCTCCTGCTTGATGCCAGAGAGGAGAAAATGATGCAGACAGAGTGCTGTCCCGACCCCATAAAATCTCCTGGAGCTGCATAGCCCCTATGATCCCTCCAGAGCATCCCACAGGGATCATCCTAGCCAAGGGATGTTCCTCTTGCCATCCTAACCCTGGGAGTGCTGGGAGAAGCAAAGAAGTGATTTGAGGCTGGAATGGGGAAGCCCTTAGTCCTGGGCAAACACTTTTCAGCTCAGCTGTAAAAGAAATAGTTTCATGAGCAAAACTGTTACCTGCAAGGTGTCAATGGGGTGTCCAGAGGCAGAGAGACACCACACCAGGCTCAGGTACAGCTCCATGAGCCAAAATAAACTCCTGCAATGGTATCTTGATGCCAGAGAGGAGAAAATGATGCAGACAGAGTGCTGTCCCAACCCCATAAAATCTCCTACAGCTGCATGCCCCTATGATCCCTCCAGAGCATCCCACAGGGATCATCCTAGCCAAGGGATGTTCCTCTTGCCATCCTAACCTGGGAGTGTGGAGAAGCAAAGAACGTGATTTGAGGCTGGGAATGAGGAGATCTTAGTCCTGGGGCAAACACTTTTCAGCTCAGCTGTAAAAGAAATAGTTTTCATGAGCAAAACTGTTACCTGCAAGCTGTCAATGGGGTG